>NC_133620.1:96165402-96212902 GCF_048593235.1 Sminthopsis crassicaudata | reverse complement strand
ATTATTGTTTATAATATAATGCACATTATTATAATAAAACAATGTATTGTTAATATTATATAATATACATAATGATATATATGAGATGACAGTATATATAACAGGATAGAATATGTAATACATGATATAGCATAATATTAATTATATATAACAGTAAAATAAATGTAATATTTAGATTATGATTTGATGTTAGATATTTATGAATATATTAAATTCTATATTCTCTCTTCCAACGTATTATATACAATATTATCTCTACTTAAATAACTGAAATGTTAAGAGCATATGAGAACCCAGAGGGTCAAAAAGATTTGAGCAAAGGGAAATCACATCTACTTAGATTATGAATAAGGTTTCATGAATTAGATGATCCAGGGTTCCCTACAAAATACCTTGAAGGAAGAAAAGGATCATTGCCTATCAAAACTGCATGAATGTCATGGGAGTTCATTCTTACCACTGAAGTGGTAAGATACAGAGAGATGAGAAGCTAGATGAGATAGGAGAATAACTAGTAGTCTGGTTTGGCTGGAATAAAAAGTATCTGAAGAGTATTACTATGAAAAAAGATTGTTGAAGTGGTTCAAAGCCATCATCTGTCCCCTAAAAGCTTATATCCTAAGGGGGAAGCAGTAGATAATGAGTTTTCTTCTAATCCAGGAAGATCTGAGTTTGAGTCCCATCTTTGATACCTACTAACTGTATGGCTCTGAGTAAGTCACTTAACTTAATGCTCTAAGGCCAGTAGTTTTCAAATTTTTGTTCTCAGTACCTTGATACTATTAAAAATTATTGAGCATCTTCTAAAGAGTTTTTGCTTATGTGGGTTATATTTATAGATTTATCATATTTAAAAATTAATTTTAAACTTGTAGACCCTCTGAAAGGATTTTGGAGCCTCCCATGATTCTCTGGACCACACTTTGAGAAACATTATTCTAAGTAATTCTCTAAGACCGTAAATATGAAAAAATTGCATTGGGAGAGAGGGAGTTTGCTCACTTGAGAATTGCTTGAGTCAATGACATCATAGATAAATTCCTATCCCTGATAACTGTAATACCTACCTCAAAAAGCAGAACATCATTGTCAGAAGAGAGCCAATTTTGAAGTCTGAAAGAACTAAGTTCAAGGTTGACACACAGAGACCCCCATCAGCTTTCTCAGACCATGAATTAAAGATGAGTGTCCAATGTGCATAGGTGGATAGTAATCCTCAATGAGGATTAAATCACAGAACCAATCCCCTATGGCCAACCCTTAAACAGGGGATCTATTCTGTAGAATTAATTTGAGAAGAGATCTCCTCCTCATGAATGTGAAACACTTGGCAATCATTTAGACTGTTCTTTGTTCCTACTTACATCTGTTTCTCAGTCTCTACCATGGTCTTGGCTGCTAATCCAGAGTCACCCATTCCTTGCTATTCTCAGGGTGTTTCTTCCCACCCAGTTCAGTTGTACATCCCTTCCCTCCCTCCATTATGGAAAAAGATGAAGTGGTGGTGAGTTTTCTCTTACCTGCCATGGTGCTATTTTTTTCCAGGCTCTGTCAGGTTTATATTCTAGGGAGTATCACCTGTGTGGCACAAGGATGGACTATCATTTTTCTGAGATATTTTAAAGGGAATCTATGATTCAATTATGGATTGTTCTAGTTACTTCTGAATTTCTTTAAGATTCTAGAGTTCTATGTTTCTAGCACTGAGATAGGAACCCAGAAGGTTCACTGGGAAAAATCAGTCATAATTTGGGATGGATGGAGGCAAATACCCAAAGGGAATGAGTTCTTAAGGTTTTATATTGTGGACCTCTTTGACAATCTGGTGAAACCCATGGACACCTTCTCAGGAAAATGTTTCTTGATGCATAAAATTAAATTCATGAGATTACAAAAGACACTCAATTATACCGAAATACAGTTATCAAAATATTTTTAAAAACAAGTTTACTGATGCCTGATTAAGAATCCCCTGCCTTAACTTAGTGACCTGGAATCCTAGAGATATGCCTGGATTTCTCTTATTTTACCCACATCACTACTCAACTGGAGAAACAGTGACTGCTTAATAGAAACCTGAGAGAATACAAACTCTGGGAATTTAGAATTTTTCCAGCTGTTTCATTGTGTACTTCTCTTGACTGGAAAAGTGAATTTTTCACAGACCTATTCATTTCTCCCTCCCTCTTCTTCCCCATGAGACTCCCGTCAGGCAGGATAAAAATCTTCTCCACCCACCAGACTGGAATCTTCCAAATCCACTGGCTTGCAGGAGACAATATCTGACTGTTGGCCATTTTGAGCTTTCTTTGGCTTAGAGACTTGACCCCCATAAATCCATCTCCTCCCCCTCTGTGGGCTGTGAATTATAGTGTCAGGTGTAAATAAGAGTATTTCCTACCATCACAATCCTCCTGCCTGTGGTCTCACCATCAGTCTCAATCAGGGGCGGCAAATAATTCCACCTTCTGAAAGTCAAATGTATCCCCTAGACTGGGCCTTCAAATGGAATGCCTTTGGAATTAGATTTCCCATATTACCTTTCTTTGGGGGTTTATTTTATGGGGAATATGGGTTGGGGATTGCTTTTGGGGACCTAGAACAAGAACTCTCAATCAAACCAACTTTTTGTCGTTAATTGACCTAATACAAATAAACCCCAATTGGAGGAGCTGGCTGATTGTTCTGGGACTCTATTTCCAACCCTAGGGGCCTGACATCAGATCAAAAATTTCCCATGGCAGCAAATTCTTCCACCCGATTGGCCTTCTCTCATTTCACAGCTGCAGCCTCCCCCCACTCACTCTTCCCAACCCTGGGTATCTTTTCCCATCCACTCTCCCCAACATCACCTCAGGAAAGATCCGCTAACCCCCACAAAATGGCCATTGTCCTGCAGCCATTCCCAGAACAGTAAAGTGTGCCAACTTCATTCTGGAGTTGTCAAAAGCTCACTGACGTCACCGCTAGGGCTAGAGTGTTCCAAAGGGTAGGGATGGTGAATGGCAAGACGGTGGGAAAGATAGCAACCAATTAAGGAGAAATCCAGTTGGTTCTGAGCTAAAGTGAAGTGGGAGGGAGGGAATTGATCCTGCTGAGGGCTCACATTCTGATGTATCCCCTCTAGCAAAACATTTTCATTCTAGCCATCCCAGTGGAAAGCAAGAGTATTAGTAAGTGCCCGAGAACCTCATATAGAAGAATTATGATGCCATTGATATCATCATCACCATCAAAAGAATTACTAAGCTACTGATTGAACATGGTGATGTGCTATATGTTACACAAATAGCTCAAATTCTCTTCAATCTCTCCTCCCATCTTTCGATGCAAGGATCTCCTTGAATGGAGGTGGAGGGGTGAGTATGGCAACCTAGATTCACTGACTCCATTTCCCCTCCTTTAAGAAGTAGAAGACGATCCACCAACAAAATATTCTGGCTTTCTATTCCCAATGAATATAGCTAGGTCTGTATTCAGTCTATATAAAGAAAATGATGTAGAAGACACTTTGAGAACTTTAGGCTAAATTCCACTTCACTCTTCTGGTAAACAGGGAAACTGAGGTCAATAAAAAGATATGGGTAAGGGAGATGATGGACTGAATTTCTTCCCCAACTACTTGTTCCCAAATTTAGGGAAAAGACTCAACACCCTAAGTGTTGAAGTATAATTTTACCTCATACCATACATGTCTCAATGTTCCATGCAGAGGTACTGGATCTCCTGAGTTTCTCTGTAAGATTCACCTGCCCTCTTATCCCTATCTTCACTCCATCCTGAAGGTTCCCATCCTCCATTTCAACTGGAGCTAGGGCTCTGACATTGATGGGAGACAGGAACAAAAGAATCAAACGGATGCTTATCCCCTCAGATTCAGCTATATTATTAATTAAGTTTTGACAGTGGACCAAGGCTTCTCCCCCATCCTTGAGATCATTTGCCAGAGGAAAGTGGATGAAATTTTTAACCCTTTGTAGACCCCGAAGTTGTAGAAGAGAGACCACAGCTTCCTGTCATGGCTAACGGTCTCTTGCCTATACCTGACTGATCTACTGAAGATATATCATCCCTTTCTTGGGATGTCCATCAATGGAGGACAATGACCCAGAATGATGCCCTATTTCATTATTTTTCTATATGGAATTTTCAGCTTTTGAGTTGACTTTCAATACAATTATGGAAGCATCTTCACTATACAAATGCCTGGCTTTGCGTCCATCCTCCTCCTTGGCGTGAGGTTTTTTCCCTTAGACTTTCTTTTGAAGATAATTTTTACCCTCTCCCTGAGAATACCCTGCATATAATCAGAAGGAAATAAGCATGGAACAAACTACTCTAGTCTCTCCAAAGCTGGGCATATTCTACTGACGATCTCTCACTGGAATTATTTCTTCAAGAACTTCAAAACTGACTTAAGTGAACAGCAATGTGCCATACATAAAAGTTGACCAGCGGGAACATTCGCTATTGGATTGGTATGACAATGTTGACTGCAACATGAGGGGCTTATCTCAGAGGATAGAGTCTTTTTTGGAATGGGAATTTGGGAGTGTGAGAGAGGCAAGGGGGGAAAGAGCTACTTCCTACATCTCCCCTGCCCTTAGCCTAGGTCAGTGGTCAAACAATCAAGAGATGAGATATGTCTGACTTACCTGTGCCCGTGAGTGACTGTTCAAAAGGCTTTCTGCCTGCCTGCTGTTAGTTCTCCCCTCCTTAGCCCCAGCTGCTGTTTCTTGCAGGAGGCTCAGAGCTGGACTGCTGACTAACAGAGAGGGGGAGGAGATGTAGGTCACAGAATTCCCCCCCTCCACCCCTCTCACTTACTCCTGCTCTGCCCTTCATCTTCTTCCTCCCCACTTCTGCCAGGCAGGGGAGAGACTGATTATGCCCAGCCCCCTCATACACACACTCACACACACACACACACACACACACACACACACACACACACACATTACCACTATTACTTTACCTACTACCATTACACACCACATACACTAAATATCAAATATATCACATACACACAACAGTCTACTTAATCATTCTTCAGTTTTCTCCCACTTGTTTCAAACTTGGATCAGAACATTTTATTCATTTAATATGAATTAGTTCAATTAGTTATCCATTGACTGGCATATTATTGATTTACTGAAAGTCTGGCACTGGGTTAGGAGGCATGGGAATTATACTAGCAGATTTAGTCACAATCTTCTAGATGAGAGGATTAAAAATGTATTTCAATATAACTGGTTTTCTTCATAATTGTATGCACTTTATTTTATATATCCAAATTATTCTGAGATGCTATCCATAGATAAACAGACTGCCAAAGGGGTCTATGATGTATTTAGATTAGGAATCCCTGTTTTAGACATTCCCAGCAAAAAGTCATAGCAGTGTGGAGAGACATGGAGAAGTCATAAAAATGACAGATTTAAAAAGTGAATTAACTTCATGCCAGATACATAGGAAGAAATAGTTCTAAGTCATACTCAATAAGTACAGTAGAGTACTGAGTGAATATAATGTGTAAAGGGAGTACTTCACTCCCTTCTTTGGAAAGTATAGGCATCCCATGGCCAGATATAAGTGAGTTTCAATCTAGGGATACTTCCTGGAAAAGGAGGAAAGTGTTTAAATGATGGATGAGCAATAGCTTCCAAGCAAGCTGGGTGAGGAGCCAGAATATGGCACTTGAAATATGTGGCATAGTTTGGAAAGAAGACATGAATAGGATGTAGAAATTGGGAGTAAATGACTGAGCTTCTGTACATTATTTTTTGTCCTGGAAGAATAAAGGAGAGAAACTGAGAGATGAGAAGAAATGAGGTAAATAAAGTTGTCTGTTCTAAACAGGAGATTTCCAGAAGGTAATAATAATACTGGCTAACATTGCATAAAACATTAAGATTTGCAAAACACTTTCTACATGTTATCTCATTTGATCCCTGAGGAATAGAAACTGTTTTAGCATTTCCATTTTACAGACCGGGAAACAGGCTGGATAAGGTTAAAGTGAGTTCCCGTGGGTCACACAGCTAATAAATGAGTGCCTGAAGCAAGCTTCGAACTCAAGTCCTTCTTCTATTCCAGTCTAACACTATTACCTATTATGGAGATTTCAACACAAGCAACTTCCCAAATCATAGCATCATAGTTTTAAAATTGGAAGGGACCTTAAATCAACAATCAATCAACAAGTTTTACTGAGTTTGTACCATATGCTACCCTACTAAATACAACAAATAGAAATATTCTGCTCTTAAGAAACATGGAGTTTCCTGGGAGAACTAAACATGTTTTCAAATAAGTAAATATGAAATCTATACAGGCACTCTTCATTTCATTGCATTTCACAGATTTGTATTTTTACAAATTAAAGGCAACCCTGTTCTGAGCAAGTCTGTCACTGCCATACTTCTGATAGCATGTACTCACATTGTGTCTCTGTGTCACATTTTAGTCATCCTTGCAATATTTCAAACTTTTCATTGTTGTAATTATGTTTATATCTCTTATGTTGATCTGTGATCAGTGATCTTTGGTGTTATATCTGTAATTCTTTTGGGTACCATGAACCACACCTATAAAAGACCACAAATTTACGGATAAATGCTGCATGTATTTTGATCATTTCATCTCATCTTTATCTCTGTCTATGGCCCCCGTATTCCCTGAAACACAATAATAGTGGAATTAGTTCCAACACCAATCAAAAGATTAGATAACCCCTGCCCGACACCACAGAGATCAGGCTACAATAACACAGGTAGAGTCCAAAACCAGAAACCGCTTAGTCCTGCTGTGCCATGCATGCCCTACTTATACCACACCCAGATTGATGTGTTCAGTTAAGTCACCACATTTCAGGAAGGATATCAGTGAATTAGAGTCCATTCAGAGAAGCCAAACAGAATGATTCAAGTATTAGAGACTATACCAAATCAGGATCATTTAAAGAAAATATGAGCACTTAGTCTGTGGAAGACTTAAAGGACATATTACCCTCAGATATTTGATGGACTGACCTGTGAACAAGAGATGAGATTTGTTCAGCACAACTAGAAGCATTGGTTAGAAATTGTAGAACGGTAGATTCAGGCTCAATATGAGGAAAACTTTCTCAAAAACACAATTGTCCAAAAGCAGACTGGACTCCTTCCAGAGACGGTGAGTTCCCTCCAAGGCTGTGCTGGAGCCACTTTGTAACAGAGATTGGTACCATTGTACCATTGTACCAATGATTACATTTTACACATTGAAAACAAACAGCACTACAAATTAGGGTTTGATTTATTGTTTTATTATCTTGACTTTTAAAAGTGATGGGGGAAATGTTGATGTTGCAAATTAAACTCAATGTACTTTTTTTTTTTTTTTTGGAAAGGAGTTGGTTAACATTTACCAGCATCCTATTGGTTCCCTTTTACCTAAACTAATTTATACAGCCAATGCCATACCTTATGTCTTCTAACAGAAGCTGGATTGGTCCCTTGCTAGGAATATTGAGGAAGGTGGTGTTCTTGTTCACAGAATCTGAATTGGAAGCAACTTCAAAATGAGCCAGACCATCTGATTCAAGCAGATGAATTCTGATGTCCCTTCCACTTCTGAATTACTATGATTCTCCAAAATTCAGGAACATGGACCTCAGAGATATGGTGGAACCTACTCTATTATTCCGTGAGCCAATAGAACATTAAGACTCTAAAACACCTGTGGTTAATGACTTTGTTTTAAAAATAATAATAATAATAATAATTTTATAATTGTACTTTAGTCTAATTGGTCTCTCATGCTGCCCACCAGCTGACAGAGAGATGATGGTCTCAGAATACAGATTAAGACATGTATTATAACATAATTGGTGAAGTGACTTAATCCAGCCTTTCTGGAGAGCAATTTGGAATTATGTCCAAAGGGCTATAGAACTGTGCATGCTCTTTGATCCATCAGTGTCATTACTGAGTCTGTATTCTAAAGAAATCATAAAAGAGAAGAAAGGACCTAAATTTGCAAAAAACCTTTGTAGCAGCTCTTTTTGTTGCAGCAAAGAATTGAAAATTGAGTGGATGCCCAGCAATTGTAAAATGACTGAATAAATTATGACATATGAATGTAATGGAATATTATTGTTCTATAAGAAAAGATGAGCAGGCTGAGTTCAGAAAAACCTGGAGAGACTTACATGACCTGATGCTGAGTGAAATGAACTGAACCAAGAGAACACTGTACACAATAAGATGTGTAATGATCAATTATGATGGACTTGGCTCTTCTCTGCAAAACATTAACACAAGACAATTCCAATAGAGTTGGGATAGAAATTGGCACCTGCATCCAGAGAGAGAACTATGGAAAATGAATGCAGATTGAAACATACCTTTTTTTTGTTTGCCTTTTATTTCTTATGATTTTTCCTTTTGTTCTGACTTTTCTTTCACAAAATGACTAATGTGGGAATATGTTTAAAATGTACATGGTTTTGTACATGTTTAACCTATATCAAATTTCTTGCTATTTTGGGGAGGAGGGAAGCAAGAAAGGGAGTAAGAAAAAAATTAGAACTCAAAATCTTACAAAAATGAACCTTGGCTCAGGAAGCAGTTCCCCTAATACCACCAAACAAATATTGTTTACTCTGATGGGGGACAAACATTGGCATTAGGAACATGAGTTACCTTGATGATGCATTTTGTGCATCCTTTCTTTCATTGAAATATGTATGAGAATATTTCCTGTCATTTCTTTTGCTGTACTAATTAATTAAATGTTCTTTGCTTTAGATAAAAAAAGAACATTGAAAATTATCTTTACATGTACTTGGGAAAAAATAAAATACTATTGAATTCAGAAAAAAAGAAATATATAATATTGGACATGGTCAACCTAGAAGTTATTTTGCTTCCCTTGCCATATAGAGTCAGGCATGACTAAAACAAGTTGAACCATCACAAAACTGTATTTGTTACCAAGGTTTTGTTTTTCTTTCTTTTACAGTGGGGAAAGAGAGAAAGTGAATTTTTGTTCATTGAAAAAAATTAAGTCAAATTTAAAAAATATCATTGGTTTCCTTCATAATCTTAAGTGTTTTAGTACAGTTTATTTTATAAATTTTAAAACCTTATTGTGTTTTGATATTGTATGAAAGATCCTGAGTCTTCACCAAACTTTTCAAGGGGTCCCTGACACAAAAATAGTTAAGAACCTATGATCTTGACCTCAGACAATCTCTGCCTGGTGGCCAAGTCTTGTGGCAATGAGATCTTCTCTGGAAAGGTTACTTTGCCCAACTAGGCCATTTCTTTTGCTTTGAAGATATGGCTTCCCTATCCCCACTGAAAAGACCAGTATGTGGTTCTCCATGTTTTTCTCCTTAAGCTTATACAAGCTTTTGGTATATGGTTGAAGTGACTTGTAGCAGTGACTTTTCCAGACTTTTCTTCTAAGATTCACAGGCTTTGTTACTGAAAAATAACTCATTCCCTTCCTGCATCCCAGCCCTCTGATTGTTGCATGAGCAGTGAGTTTGCCTTCAGCTGTGTTTTCCCAGACCTTCACCCCTGTGAGACTTCATCAATCAGCAGTCCTGGCTGAGATTGTCTGGGTCCAACCCAGCAAAGAGGCACCAGGCTCTCGTCTTTCTCACCCCATCTGTAGTAGAACAAACTGACAGCAACCTGGATCCCGCAGAGGCTTAAGAGGTAGAAGGAAACCTTGTAAAACCAAGGAGACAATTTCACACTTGAGAAGTTGGCTTTCAGCACCAGAAGGAAATTTGAGTCTGGAACCAATACTCTAAACCTGAAAAGGCCCCAGGGAAGCAGAGTTAAGGATTCAGCGGATGTGTGTTCTGTGTCTGGTCACCCAGGAGAGATGCAGGGGTGACACTGTTATGGGCAGTCATCTCTAAGGAAAAGAGGAAGACTTGGAGCCAAAGGACAGCGCTGTCCCCCGCTTCCTTAGCTTTCCAAGGGGTCTCTCTCTGTTGCTGGCCATTATGGCCATATTCCACTATATCATCCCTGAGGAGGGAGAGACACATCTAAGCATTCATATTCAACCATAGTCTTGGAGATAGGCTGCTCATTCTCTTATAGGCAGAGGAGAGAACACAATTAGCATATAAACCATGCTCCCCCTCCCTAGGATATCAAGCCAGCTATCTTGCCATGTATTTTGTTTTAAGAATCCCTGGGCTGAGACTCAGCCTTTGTGGCCTCCCTGGACTGAATAGTAGGAGATATAGATTTCAATCTCTTTGATACTAATTGTGATGCCATAGAACTTATTTAACCCCTCTAAATCTCATTTTGCTGATTTATAAAATGAAAATAATTATATCTCACAGGATTGAGCAATAAGAACTTGATAAAATCCTCAAAGAAAAGCATAGAAATGTTTTCACCACCACCACCATCATCATCATTATGCTCCTTCATGGGGAGGTAAACAGCCCTGGTTAGTCCCTCTCTTTTCAAGATTGAGACCAGCTGCCAAATGTGAAGAATCCATCTCTCAGTTCCTTGGCCTTAATGATCAGATCCACTATCAAACAATGTCCCTCATGCCCACAATCCTGTTTCTGAAGCTTGACCTCATATATATATATATTAAAAAATTATATATATATATATATATATAAAATGATTTTATAAGAAAAATGTTTAAATGTAGCATCTGCCAGTTTGCAGGAAGGGGTCCACTCCTCTATTGTTGACCACCTCCCAAACTATCTGATCCTTCAGTCTAATTTCCAATCATCTTAAAGTATAGCATCAGAATCCAATTTTCTCATTTATGATCATCACTCCTCTCCTCGAAATCTTCAGTGACTCCCCCATGATTCTGTGATTTAACATACAAATTCTTTTTCAGCTTGACATGTAAGTCATCCTGATCTATATCTTGCTACTGGAACCAGATGATTGGTGAATAAAGTGGGATTGACTTTGTACAGTCCTCCTCACTTAAATCCAACTTACTTATGTGTCATGGTAACACCTTGCTGATGTCATGGCCTCTTCCAGAACAAAGGATAAACAACAATAACAATAACGAGTTGCTCCACAACTTGGTTCAAACCAACCATTCTGTTTTATATTATTCTCTTTCACAAACTCTATGCCCATTCAAATTGGGATGCTAGCTGTTCTCCAAACTCTAGAAGTCATTTCTTACTTCTGTGTATTCCTGGAATACACTCCCTCCTCACTTACACTGTTGTTAGAATTCTTGTGAATTCTATCATTCTGAACAGATAATAATCAGCATGATGATGATGATGGTGATGATGATGATGATGATGATGATGGCTACCTTTATGTAGGTTTTCAAAGCACTTTACATTAACTGGAGAGGGTTACCACTTGATTGAAACTAAGGAAAACAGTAGCCAGAAGGGATACAAAGAGGATGCCTTTTCCCCTTTATTTCCTAGCCTTCATTGATTTCCTATAGTTTTAAATGTTCTTCCCTCCTCAAATCTTCATAGATTTCTTTTCTATGCCCTCTTCCTATTGATCATACCATGTTCATGTCCTAACCTCTCTCAACCTCCAGAACAACCACAAGCATTGACTATTAAGTGCCAGGGACTGTGTTACATAATGACAAAAAATGAAATGGTCCCTGTTCTCAGAGAATTCACATTCTATTAAGGAGAAGATATGTATGTCAACATTCAATAAGCATTTATTAAGAGTCTATTATATGGTAGACACTGAATTTCTGAGAAGGGATAAAAATATGCTCAATGAAACAATCACTACTCAAAAGAAACTTTTGTGCTAATGGTGGAGGAGGGGAACAACTCTGTGTGTGTGTGTGTGTGTGTGTGTGTGTGTGTGTGTGTGTGTGTGTGTGTGTGCCTTGACAAAGTAAATAAAAAGAAAATGTTTGGTTAGAACTTATTTTTGAGGGCAGAAATTGTTTCAATTTTTTGTCTTTATGTTTCTCCAGCACTTAGCCTTATCTTACAAGTTCATAATGAATGCTTGTTAAGAATTATACTTCCTAAGAACTCATCATGAAATGTGCTGCCTACCTCCTCCTGATAGAGAATTGACTAATTCAAATTACAGATATTAAAATAAATAAATTTATTTTTAAAATAATAATAATAATAAACAAAAACTATATAGCCAATGCAGAAATTTGTTTTTTCTTTATTATACATATTTTTAACAAGAATCTTGTTTTTCTTGTTTTCTCTGTAGAAGTAAAAGGGGAGGAAGTGGAAGGAAAAGAGCACAAATCTTTGTGAAAATAAAAAAATAAAGTTTAATTTAAAAATAAATATTTGTAGATTTGAATTGTGAAACTGAAAATGGGAGTTGACAGACGTGGGCAAATAACACAGCTGAGCCATATGTCTAGGCTTTTCCTCTAAGAGACTGGCTTAAAGGGATACTTAGAGTGTCAGAAGTATAATCATCACTACAGCAGACAGGTCCCTGATTCTCTGTCACTGGCTCATGAAGTGCTTTGTCACAATAAGAAGAAGCAACCAGAGAAGAGTGTGGTATAAATATTTGCTTTAAGGGAAAAGAGAACAAGCATTTATTTGGCACATACTACCTGGCAGGGACTATGTTAAATACTTCACAAATATTATCTAGTTTGAAATTCTCTGAGGTTGTGCTATTTACCCCCATTTTACAGTTAAAGAAACTGAGGTAGACAGAGTTAAAATGACTAAATCACAAAGCTAGTGAAATGTCTGAGGTTGAATTTGAACTCAGATCTTCCTGATTCCAGTCTCAGTACTCTATCTACTGCACAACCTAGCTGCCTATGAAAAACTATAATAGTTGCTCTCCAATTCACTCTATGTTGAACACAGAGCAAAGGATACACACAGTGAGGCTTTTCCTACCTTCCCATTAAAGTATAAGCTTGAGGTTAGGGATTGCCTTCTGCTTCCATTAGATAATCTCAGTGTTTAGCACAGTGCCTAGCACATAGTAGGTACTAAATAAATGTTTATTGATTCTTAAGATCTTGGTAAAAACAATACAATGGATCTGAACATCTAATTTAAACTGGGAACCCTTTCCCCTAGGATATTTGGTCAAGGGGAAAGGAGTGATAAACTCCAATATCAATCCATGTAGAGGTCTCTGAGAAGAAGGCAGGGAGGCTCTGATGTCTGGGCTCAGTGGGAGTAATGAGGGGAGTCCCAAAACTCTTTCTCTTTCTCTCTCTGACTTTGGGAATGAGTCATGAGGTAGAGCACTTGAAAACTCCTTCAAGGAGAAATTCTCCTTGAATCCTCCTCTGTGAGACCCACCCCAATGAACCAAGATAAAGTGGTTTCTCTTGGTGGAACTAGTTGAAGTATTCCATTCCAAGATTTCCTGCCCCTATTGTTGGCTCAAAACCAACAAAGGCAGTGACAGCATTGAGGGAATCTCTTTCAGCTGAACTTCTGTCTCAGATTTCCTTATAAAAACAGCAACTTGGGGCTCAATCCTTGCAGAGGACCTAAGATGCCAAGGAATCTCTCTTCCTGGCATAGCAAGCCTCTGCCTGTTGGAATGATATTCTCTTCAGTAGTACTGTCTCTTTATCCTCACCTATTTCCCTAACAAGACTTTATATCTCTCTGTCAGGATTTCTCTATTAGAAACTTTACTTCCCTGCTGGGACTTTGCCACTAAGGAGTTCAGCCTTTCTATTCATGCATAGCAAAGGCTGACTTCCCAATGCCTATAATAAACCTCTTTTATCAATCTAGGTTTTCAGGTTCATAAATTCCTTTACAAAGAACCCCTGTGTCATAAGAAGGGGGGTTCCCCAAACTCCCTACCCATGTGCCAAATCCCAAGGGATTTAGGGGAACCAAACCTCTTCATTTTGTTCCCTGAATCCCGAACTTGCCACTAACCTTATCATTTAACTCCCTGACCACCAGGAACTCTAATCTCATTATTTGGTTCCCTGACCACCCTAAATCTAGACCTCATCATATTTTGGTCCCTGACCAGGAACCCTGAAAATGTAGACCTCATAGGAGCTCTAAGAAAGTAGAAAAAACTGTCTAGGTTTTTTTTTTCCTGTCTACAAATGCTTAGTTCCCAGCAAGCTAGGAAATAAAGGAGTAACGGTATTTTTTCCATATCCTTTCTGGCTGCTACTCTCTTTAGTCTCAATCAAGTGGCAACCCTATACAGTTAATATATGTAAATGCTTTGAACCTTAAAGCCTTGCATAATGGCATTAATCATCATCATCTTGCTGATTATCTGTTCAAAAAGGAAAGAAGCTTAAGAAACTATGACTTAAACTATGCTTAAACTAAGGAACAAGGGAGATACATAGAGTCAAGGTGGAGAGTGTAGCAGATATTCAGAACAAGGATAATACAAGGAAATAGCAAAGAAAGATGAAAGAAGGTATATTATACCTTTAGAACAAGCACTGTTAAATTGAATACAGACTCATGTTGGATGCAAATAGTCATTTCCTGCCTTTGAATCTCACTTTCCTTATTTCAAAGTGAGGATAATAACATTTGTTCAAACTAGTCTCAGGATTGTGTTGAGAAAATAGCTGTAAAATTATGAGTATGTAAAATTGTGAACTATTATGACGCAGATGAACAAGGAAAGAATGAAGCCCTGGGTCTTCTTTGCTTCTGTTATGGGCATTTTAAAATTTCCTATTGTTACTCAGAACTCATGGTCATTCCTCCTGCAAATTTTGGTTAACTAAAAATCTGATTACTGTTAATATTAATCTCATCTGACTAAAACCTGTCCCATGGGATGAGTAAATTTACTGAAAGCCTTATATATCCCTTAGATTAGAAGTCAGAGAAAGAATCTCAACTGTCCTTGACTCTTTGATGACATGTAAATCCTCCTCAATTAGCCTATTTTTTATTTCTCTAAATGAAATCTAATTGGTAACCTGACTTAGTTTACCTATAGGGATATATGAAATTATAACTCTGTTTAATTTTGTTCAACTTTTTCTACCATTAAAGGAAGTATGGAATTATATATCTATGTTCTCTTTAACTTTTATGGTCAAAGAGTAATGTACAAGATAATAATATATAAATTATTTCTGTCAGGTTCTTATTAAGTGCTAATGAGATAATGAGATATTAGGTTCTTACTAAGTGCTAAGTCGGTATTTGACAATTCTGTAGTTCTGGCCTTTAGGAGAGTTTTACTCCTGTGAACTCCTGGGGAGGAGCTTACATGTTTAGGAGGAGCAAGTTCATTGGTTGAAGTATTTTTTCCCAGAAGCCCCTGAGTTATTCCATGCCCATTCTCTGGGAGGATAAAAGAAGACACTGTTGAGCAAGGGGAGAGTCTTGTCTGGGCCAGACCTGGGGCAGCTCTCTGGAGGAAGAGGAGTCTCTACTCTAGATCAGAGTTGGCAGCTGAGAGATTGAGTTGAGACAGCAGATCTCCTCCCAGAAAGAGATCCAAAGTCTCTGGAGACAACAGAACTTTACAGATTTCTAATAATAATTTTGCCTATTACAGAGGGTTTATGAGAATCCTAATGGGGCAGCTAGCTGACTCAGTGGATGAAGCAATAAATTTGTAATCAGGAAGACTCATCTTCACAAGTTCAAATCCAGCTTCAAACATTGACTAGCTATGCTATCTTGGACAAATCACTTAACCATGTTTGCCTTAGTTTCCTCATCTGTAAAGTGAATTGAAGAAAGAAACGGCACTTCAATATCCTTGCCAAGAAAATCCCAAATAAGGTCATGAAGAGCTGGACACAACTGAAAATGACTGAACAATGACAATAATAAAGATTCAG
Organism: Sminthopsis crassicaudata; assembly: GCF_048593235.1. Taxonomy (NCBI): domain Eukaryota; kingdom Metazoa; phylum Chordata; class Mammalia; order Dasyuromorphia; family Dasyuridae; genus Sminthopsis; species Sminthopsis crassicaudata. The sequence continues at coordinate 96,197,110 of NC_133620.1, read as the reverse complement.
ATTTTCTCTGAAACCTGAATTTATGCTTGAACATAGGGTTTTACCTTATTGTGATAAAATATATATATATATATATATATACATATATATATACACATATATGTATATATATATATACACATGTATATGTATATATATATATATGTATATATATGGACAGTAGTTATTTACTACATGAACTCAGAGAAGAGATTATTTCGCCCATAATGCTTGCAAGGCATTTGCTCTAGGATTCATTCATTGTCAGCCAATATTAACAACTCTATATGCTAGAATTTCTAAAGCATCCTTCCTCTACAGTAGCCAAGGTGTAATCATTTTATAGCAGAAACAAAGATTAGATTAGAATCAGAAGATCTGGGTTCAAATTCTCCTATTTACTCTACATATATGACTGAACACATTGTTTCCCCTCCTTGGACCTAATATTTCCTTAACTATAAAATAACTAGATTTCTAATATCCTTCTTAGATCTAAATCTATAGCTAAAACTTACCAGCTTCTGTTCTGAGTATAAAAGTTCTGAGTAAAAAAAGACTTAAAAATTCTTTTTTGTCCATCTCCTAATCTCATTCATGAGAAAACTAAGACTCAAAGAGGGTAAGTTACTTGTCTAAAGACACACAGTCAATTAATACCATCCATAGCTAGAACCCAAGTCAAACTATCAAGTTGAAAACTTTACCATACTATATTTCTTTCAAAATTCCCCTGTAGCTTCAACTGTAACTCATTCCTCTTTCTCTATACTAAGCCATGTACAAGATTTTTTTTCCTCCAGAATACTGTCCCAGATAGATCAAATCCAGTTCCAACTACTCTGTGTTCTAGCATTCCCCAGCATTTCTGCACATTGCTGTGCATAATTAATGTTACAGTTATCTACATGGTATATAATGTGTGTATTCTGTCTCTTCAATCAGACTGGGAGCTTCCTGGAAGCAGATTATGTCTCTTTATCTACACATTTCCCCTACCTGAACCCTACAGGATTCTAAACTGAAGGAAAAGCCAATAATTATCCATTGATTTATTCAATGAGGAAACTGAGGTAGAGATCCGTCACATGATTCTCCCCAGGCCACCCTATAATCTGACCCCTGTGCTGAGAATAGGACCCAGGAGACCTAATCATGAGACTGTACGTCCCAGCCTCCAGCTCATATGGCCATGTGGCGCCTCCCCTGAGATCACTTGTCCTCCCTCTGGCAAAGCTGGCCCCAAATTCCCAGCAGCCCAGCCATACTCAGCCCCCTGGTAAAGATCATGCTGAAACTCCATCCCCAGCCAGTGGCTTTGGCCCTGGGACAAAATACCAAAGCAGGGTGCCCACAGACCAGCTGCTGCGAATGAAGGATAGGGAGAAAGTTCAGCCTAAAGCTAGTGGGGTAGCTCTTCTACTCCTCCATTCCAAGGTCTGGCCCATTAGGAAAATCCATCTATAGAAAATTTATGTATCCATCATTCCCTCCAATGGGACCTAGTGCTGAGGTGAAAGGTAAGGGGAATCTAAAGGAAGGAGATAATTCCTGGCCTCCAGAAGCTCCTATCTGATGTTGATGTCAGGGCAAGGAAACAATACTACACACAGAGAAAATGGTACAGATTCTTATGGTACAAACTGTTGAAAGAGATACAAAGAATAGAGTGATCAAAGGGAGAGTTAGTGGAGTGTTAGAAGTGCTAAATAAAGTTCAGAAGGAATAGCAATGTGCTGGTAAAATTTTAACAACCAGATATTCAATTGATAATATTTTAAAGTTTAATCTGTACAATTAACATTTTCTCTATCACTTTCCTAAACCCAGACAATCAGCAAAACAATAAACCAAGTCCTGATTTGTTGCATTTGACCATTTCCAAGGTAAAAATGTTCACAATGAAAATTTAATATTTAATCCATTCAAACTGGCTCCAATATACCTCTGCAGGGGAGGGATACAATAGGTGCTAGGAAGCTGTGGAGAATAAGAATGGTTTGGTCTAATTATTACTCCATGTAATGTAATTCTGGAAGGAAAGGATGGAAGGAGGGAGGATATAAAGTGGATACTGAGACCTAAAGAAAGAAGAACTTAGCCAGAAAGAAAACACACAGAAAGTGATGGGTAAAGTTATCATAAATGTACTTGATAATTTCCTCTTCAGTTTGCAACTGCCAGCTAAGGGTCAAGAATTTGGATTTAGAGTCCAAACATTATTCAGCCCACTTTCAAAAATACATCCAAATCTAAAACATAGTTCCCAGGCAACTGGCTCAAGCACTCAGAGGCATCCACTTTCCCAGCACCAGGATGCAGTTGAAAACATTCATTTTGGAAGAAGAGTCAAACTAATTTCTCTTGATTTATAGCAGGACAGCACTAGTACCAGTACCTGAGTTTGAGATATGAGATCCTAAAATCAGATCAAATACTAAAACCAACTAAGTATCCCTAAACCAACCACTAGAACATCAAAAGGAAATAAGCATCCAGTGCTGGACTATCCAAAGGACATTATTATCCTCTGGAACTCCTCAGCCTCTAAATAAAAATAAGGATTAGGATTTTACTGAGGCCTCATTTTAGTGAAATCACGTCACAGATACGGCTTTTGATCACTGAGCTTCAGAGAGTCATGTTATGGCAGCTGGTCTCAAGTATGCCAGAAAATTCAAAATGGTTGATGAACAATGAAAGAGAAAATCAGACACATCCCACCTCATTCTTTGGACCCCAAACACTGTCATCAGTTAGCTTGATCACTTATTTCTTGTTAACTGCTATCTTTGCTGTCCAAAACTCAAACAAGCTTTTGACACCAGTGAGAATATATCCAAAAAATGCCCTGGGTAATTTTAACAGAAGAGTTCCCAAAATGCATAGATCAACAGCATCACCACTGAAATAACTGGACAGTCTCTCTAGATTACTTTGAAGGGGATAGCACTTATTTGGATACATACCTTGTATAATATTTTTTTTACTGTTTTCAAAAACAGTCTCATTACAGTAGAAAGCTAGATGGCATCACAGAGAGAGTGTTGGACTTGAAAACTGGAAGACCTAAGTTTGATTGTATGTATGACTCTGAGAAAGTCACTTAAATGCAGAGCTAGAAAGTAGTCCCCAGGCAGCTGACTAAAGCGTTTGGAGGTATATACTTTCTCAGCTCCAGAATGCAGCTGAGAACTCCTGTAAAATGCTAAAATGAATCTAAGTGGTTCAAATAATCACAATGTGGATCAAAAGAGATTGCATGTAAAGTGCTTTGAAGTCCAAGGGTGTTATATAAGAGTTATCTATTATCATTAACTAGCTGTTATTGTGGAAATGTTTCTCAAGTTAATTTGGCCATGAAATATTTTTGAACTGAAAAATCTTAACAAAACATGTAAATACTGATCTGAGAAGTCTGGATGAAGGAATACATATCATCCTTATCAGATTTGCCTTTAGAACAAATTAAAAAACCCCAGACAAACACGAAACTTGAAATTCTAAAAATAAAAGGAGAAATTAATAAAATTGAAAGTAAAAAAAACCCTATTGAATTAATTAATAAAACTAAGGGTTGGCTCTATGAAAAAACCAACAAAATAGACAAACCCTTAGTAAATCTGATTAAAAAAAGGAAAGAGGAAAAGCAAATTGTTAGTCTTAAAAATGAAAAGGGAGAACTCACCACTAATGAAGAGGAAATTAGAACAATAATTAGGAATTATTTTGCACAACTTTATGCCAATAAATTCGATAACTTAAATGAAATGGAAGAATACCTTCAAAAATATAGCTTGCCCAGATTAACAGAGGAAGAAGTAAATAGTCTAAATAGTCCCATTTCAGAAAAAGAAATAGAACAAGCTATTAACCAACTCCCTAAGAAAAAATCCCCAGTACCAGATGGATTTACATGTGAATTCTACCAAACATTTAAAGAACAATTAACTCCAATACTATATAAACTATTTGAAAAAATAGGGATTGAAGGAGTCCTACCAAATTCCTTTTATGACACAGATATGGTACTGATACCTAAATCAGGTAGGTTGAAAACAGAGAAAGAATATTATAGGCCAATCTCCTTAATGAATATTAATGCTAAAATCTTAAATAAAATATCAGCAAAAATTCTACAGAAAATCATCCCCAGGATAATACACTATGACCAAGTGGGATTTATACCAGGAATGCAAGGCTGGTTCAATATTACGAAAACTATTCGTATAATCGACTATATTAATAACCAAATTAACAAAAAACATATGATAATCTCAATAGATGCAGCAAAAGCATTTGATAAAATCCAACATCCATTCCTACTAAAAACATTTGAGAGTATAGGAATAAATGGACTATTCCTTAAAATAATCAGGAGCATATATTTAAAACCATCAGTAAACATCATATGTAATGGCAATAAACTGGAACCTTACCCAGTAAGATCAAGAATGAAACAAGGTTGCCCACTATCACCATTACTATTCAATATTGTACTAGAAATGCTAGCTAGCCTCAGCAATAAGAGCTGAGAAAAAGATTAAAGGAATTAGAGTAGGTAATAAGAAAATCAAACTATCACTCTTTGAAAATGATATGATGGTATACTTAGAGAACCCCAAAGACTCTGCTAAAAACCTATTAGAAATAATTCACAACTTTAGCAAAGTTGCAGGATACAAAATACATCCTCAGCATTTTTATTCATTACCAACACAATCCAACAGCAAGAGATACAAAGAGAAATTCCATTCAAAATAACTGCCGATAGTATAAAATATTTGGGAATATGTCTACCAAAGGAAAGTCAGGAATTATATGAGCAAAATTACAAAACACTTGCCACAAAAATAAAGTCAGATTTAAATAATTGGAAAGACATTCAGTGCTCTTGGATAGGCCGAGAGAATATAATTAAGATGACAATACTCCCTAAACTAATCTATTTATTTAGTGCTATACCAATCAGACTCCCAAGAAACTATTTTAATGACTTAGAAAAAATAACAACTAAATTCATATGGAAGAACAAAAGGTCGAGAATTTCAAGGGAAGTAATGAAAAAAAAAATCAAATGAAGGTGACCTAGCTGTACCTGATCTAAAACTACATTATAAAGCAGCAGTCACCAAAACCATTTGGTATTGGCTAAGAAATAGACTAGTTGATTAGTGGAATAGGTCAGGTTCACAGGACAAGATAGTGAATAAAAATAGCAATCTAGTATTTGACAAACCCAAAGATCCCAACTTTTGGGATAAGAATTCATTATTTGACAAAAACTGCTGGGAAAACTGGAAATTAGTATGGCAGAAACTAGGCATGGACCCACACTTAAGACCACAAACTAAGATAAGATCAAAATGGGTTCATGATTTAGGCATAAAGAACGGGATCATAAATAAATTAGAGGAACATAGGATAGTTTACCTCTCAGACTTGTGGAAGAGGAAGGAATTTGTGACCAAAGGAGAACTAGAGATCATTATTGATCACAAAATAGAAAAATTTGATTACATCAAATTAAAAAGCTTTTGTATAAACAAAACTAATGCAAACAAGATTAGAAAGGAAGTTACAAATTGGTAAAACATTTTTACAGTTAAAGGTTCTGATAAAGGCCTCATCTCCTAAATATACAGAGAATTGACTAATTTATAAGAAATCAAGCCATTCTCCAATTGATAAATGGTCAAAGGATATGAACAGACAATTTTCAGATGATGAAATTGAAACTATTTCCACTCATATGAAAGAGTGTTCCAAATCACTATTGATCAGAGAAATCCAAATTAAGACAACTCTGAGATACCACTACACACCTGGCAGATTGGCTAAGATGACAGGAACAAATAATGATGAATATTGGAGGGGTGTAGGAAAACTAGAACACTGATGTTGGTGGATGTTGTGAAAGAATCCAACCATTCTGGAGAGCAATTTGGAATTATGCCCAAGTTGTGCATACCCTTTGATCCAAAAGTGTTACTACTGGGCTTATATCCCAAAGAAATACTAAAGAAGGGAAAAGGACCTATATGTGCCAAAATGTTTGTGGCAGACCTTTTTGTACTGGCTAGAAACTAGAAAATGAATGGATGCCCATCAATTGGAGAATGGTTGGGTAAATTGTGGTATTTGAATGTTGTAGAATATTATTGTTCTATAAGAAATGATCAGCAGGATGAATACAGAGAAGCTTGGAGAGACTTACCTCAACTGATGCTGAGTGAAATGAGCAGAACTAGGAGATCATTATACACTTCAACAACAATACTGTATGAGGATGTATTCTGATGGAAGTGGATATCTTCAACAGAGAAGATCTAATCCAGTTCCAATTGATCAATGATGGACGGAATCAGCTACACCCAGAAAAGGAACCCTGGGAAATGAGTGTATACTGTTTGCATTTTTTTTTGTTTTTCTTCCCAGATTATTTTTACCTTCCGAATCCAATTCTTCCTTTGCAACAACAACAACAACAACAACAAAATTCTGTTCTTCACATATATATTGTATCTAGGATATACTATAACATATTTAATATGTATGGGAATGCCTGCCATCTAGTGGAGGGGGTGGAGGGAAGGAGGGGAAAATTCGGAACAGAAGAGAGTACAAGATTAATGTTGTAAAAAATTACCTAGGCATATGTACTGTCAAAAAATGTTATAATTATAAAATTAATTTTAAAAATTAAAAAAAAAAAGATTTGCCTTTATGTATTTTGAGAAGCTGCCTTACATTTTTGAAAGAAGTAGATATTTCTGAAACTTTGTTCTGAGAAGGGTAATTCCTTTTTATACTAGCTTGTATTTTGAACTGTGGAGTTATCGTGAAAGTATATTGATTCCCTGATCTATTTGTGTTTATGGAGTATCATAAAGTGGAGTACCATATCAGATTTCTTAACTTTTTTCCATCCCCAAAGATCCTACTCTTTGGCAGTTGGGTCGAAAAGAAAGGTAGAAGAAGATATCAGATTAAATGGATTATATGGAGGTGAGGGGAGCTGAAAGGAGATAGACCAAGTGTCAAGCTAGGATTCATTCAATTTCCAAAAAAGTGAACCCCCAAAACAGTGGCTGCAAGTGTTTCATATTCCTTTGACACACATTATTATATAATCCCACCCAAATCCAAACAGTGAGGCCAGTTCCTTCATTATGGGCTTCTCTCCTGACTCTCTTAAAACTCACTACCAACTTTATTTTCTGCTGCCTTGATTAGGTCCATCACCTGGAAGTACTGGTTAGATCAAGGTCACTTCATTCCTAATCTCCCCTATTCTTTTCCCTGTGTGAGTCCAGAAAAGGCCCACACAGTTATAAGCAGAATAAGTTGAAATCTTCTTTCTTCTTCTGATCAGTGGCATATTTATGTTTTTTTAATTAATGGCAAAGAACTGGACTATAAGAGTGTGCACGACAATTATGCCAGTCAATTCAATAACTGAAGAAATTATGGTATGTGTTTGTAATGGAATATTGTTATTTTTACATCATAAAAATTATGAAAGGAATTATTTCTAAGAAACCCAGGAAGACCTGTATGAACTAATGCAGAGTGAAATGAGCAGAACCAGAACTCTTTATCTAATAAAAACATTGTAAGAGACAACTTGGAAAGACTTAATAATTTTAATCAATAGGAAGTGTTTATATATCCCTTCATGGGCTTCTAGGTGACACAGTGGATAGAATGCTAGATCTGGAGTCAAGAAGACTCATTTCCCTGAATTCAAATCTGGCCTCAGACATTTCCTAGTTGTGTGTTCCTGAGCAAAAGTCACTTAACCTATTAGCCTCAGTTTCCTCATCTATAAAATGAATTGGAGAAGAAAATGTCAAACCACTCTAGCTTCTTAGTCATAAAACTCTAAATGGGGAAACAATTAGATAAGAACATATAACTTTTTGAGGTTTACAAAGTATTCTTTGTGTGTGTGTCTTCATATATGTATGTATATATGTATATCTACATATATATATATATATATATATATATATATATATATATATATACACACACACACACACACATATATCTGTTATTTTACTGGATCTTCATCAAAACTCTATGAAGTAGCTGCTATTATTATCTCTATTTTATAGATTAAGAAAGTGAAATAGACCTAAAATTAAATGACTTATTCTCAATGGTATAGCTAGTGTGCAAGATAGAATTTGAGTTCAGGTTTTCCTGACTCCAGGTCTATTCCTCTAGCCACTTCACCATCTTTTTTTTTTTTTTTTTTTTTTGGTTTAGGCAATTGGGGTTAAGTGACTTGCCCTCAGGTCTTACTGACTTCTTTCTTCATGGCTGGTGTTCTATCCACTGTATCACCTAGCTGTATCATTTCTTTCTTACCTAGTCTTAATCATTAATTAAGTGTTGGGGAAAGGATTCTGGGAAGGTAGCAGGCTAGATTGGCAAATTTCAAGCTCTCCCAATTTTCCCCACAAATAGAACAAATTTGTGCCTCAAGGTGAACATAGATTGGTGAAAAATCAAGAAGACTAGGGGCAGAACAACCTGAGATACAACTCTGATACAACCTGAGAAGATCTGAAGAAATGCCCTGGGCTGAGGATTAATCCATCTGAAGTAAAAACACCTAAGCTAACTCTGCAGAAACATCAAGTAGAGACCCTTGGGCTAGCTGGATGTGGTTGTAATCTCAGCAAGAACCACAGAGATTTTCACCTCTCAGATTGTGCTGTCAGAGGTTGAGTTAACCAACTAGAAAAGAAAGTACAGAGCCTCAAAAATGAAAATAATTATTTGAAAATTAGAATTCTACAAGAGGAAGCCAATGGAGAGACCAAGTAATACCAAACCAATTATAAAGAATGAGAAAATAGAACAGAATGTGAAATATCTTATAAGAAAAACAACAGATCTGGAGAAAAAATCAAGAATAGAAAATATAAGAATAATGGGACTACCAAAAAATTGTAACCAAAAAGAAAACCTTGACACAATAATACAGGAAATAATACTAGAAAATTGTTTTGGAGTGATAAAGCATGAGGGGAAAGTAGAAATAGAAAAAAATCCACCAATCACCACCTCAAAGAGATCCTTTGTGGGAAACACATAGGAATATTATTGCCAAAATTTGAAAACCCCAGATCAAAAAAAATTTTGCAAGAAACAAGAAAACAACAATTCAGATACTCTGTAGCTACTATTAGAATTATACAAGATGTATCAGCAGCTATAATAAAAGACCACAGGTAGTAGCTGTCTTCCTACTACGTATTTACCTAATTTCTTACATTTGGGTCCCACGTTAGGCAGGCTATGATTCTGTGACAGACTGAAAGGCTGCCTTGAAAAGAATAATGAAATATAAGCCTGTTTGTCTAGGATTCTGCTAGTCAAAGAGGTCTCTATTAATTGAATGAACCTTTTCCACATCTATGATACAATGCAAAATGAGGCTCTAATAAATTCCAAATCCGAAGCATCAAAGAGATGCTATATTCTTTATGTCAAATGTATTATAATCAAATTCTTTGAAAATTGATTGTTTATGTGTAATAATTCTATATCATTTAGATTATATTTTGTAAACTGAAGACTTCTTGCATTTTCTTGCCACTTTGAATTCTCAATGACCACCAGTTAGGAAAATCCCATTGTAAAAACCATTATTAATGACAAATGCTGGAGAGGTAGTGGCAAAATGGTTTCTTTAATTCATTGTTAGTGAAGCCATGAACTAATCCAACCATTCTGGAAAGCAATTTGGAACTATACCCAGGAAGCTATTAAACTGTGCATACTCTTTGATTTAGGAATATAGCTCCAAGATTTGTAACCCAAAAGACAATACATTTATAGCAGCTCTTTTATGGTGACAAAGAATTGAAAACTAAAGAGATATACACCATGTGAGGAATGGCTAAACAAGTTATGGTATAAGAACATCACATAATACTATTGTCATAAGAAATGATAAATATATGGTTTCAGAAAATATGGGAATACTTGTATGAATTGATACAGAGTAAAATTAGGAGAACCAAAAGAAGAATTTATAAAATAACAGCAATCTCATAAACAATCCTGAGAGACTTAGGAATTCTGCTCAACACAATGACCAGCCAACAGTTCCAAAGGATTTATGTTGACATATCTAGTCACCTTCAGATAGAAAGATGATAAACTTTAAGTGCAGATAGAAACTTATGTTCTTTGATTTCCTTCCTTCCTTCCTTCCTTCCTTCCTTCCTTCCTTCCTTCCTTCCTTCCTTTTTTCCTTCCTTCCTTCCTTCCTTCCTTCCTTCCTTCCTGCCTTCCTGCCTTCCTGCCTTCCTGCCTTCCTGCCTTCCTTCCTGCCTTCCTCTTTCTGTCCTTCATTTCTTTCCTTTTTTTTTAGATGTAACTAATATGGGAAATTTTTTCACATTACCATAAATATTTATAACAAACTTTTGTTTCTTGCCTTCTCAATGAATGGGAAAGCAAGATAGGAAGGGAACAAATTTTAAACTGAAAAATAAATTATATTTTAAAATAATTGAAATAAAATTATTATCAAACATCCACATTCAAAATCACGTATTGTAATGTCTGGGCTACTTTTCTGGAGGATCTCTGGATGGGCCTTGGTCTTTAGGAGGAGTGATGAAGGCAGAAGAGCCACAAGAATGGTCAAAGATGGAGAACCAAGTCTTCTCTGTGTTTGTGACTGAGACTTCCAGTACCCAATCCTTAAATACTTCAGTACAATTACATCACTACAGCAAATGACCATATACAACCATTGCATCTCCATATCACACTAAGTATATGTGAACTACAGTGATTAATCATTATATCACATTATTTGTTTAAGTAGAGAACTATTATGCCATCAATCACACTGAGTAGGTGCTTAACTGTAAGCATCCTGCTGTCCTTGATTCAAGTATACCTTTCCAGAGTTCTGGCCCTCTACAACTTATACTTGTGGTTGTAGAGTGGGGTTAACTTTTTCAAAGTAGCTTCACATACACAACTTTGCAATATTTTCACAACTGCTCTACAAAGTAGGTGAAATATAAATAGCCCTATTTTACTGGGAAGGAAGCTAAGAGAACAGAAAAGCTCAATTATGTAAGTTTCTTAAGGGCAGAGCCTATTTTATTTTTATTTTTGTATCCCTAAAATCTATTATACTGGAACAAAATAGGCACTTAATAAATGTCTGTAAATTGATTGAAATTTCTTCCCTAAGTTTACAAAGCAAGTTGGTAACTGAGCAAGACTAGATTTCAGCTTTTGACTCCCAACTTTGTGTTTCTTTTAAGAGACAATGTTTCATCTTTAAAGCCCAGGTAGTTTAAGTCAGGTGCTAAAGAGGACAAAATCAGGGATTCTTAGTCCATGTGGAACAATTAATTAACTGATCTAGGACCAAAGAGAGAACAATAACTTTCATAATCTCATAAAAGTGTGCCAATAATCACAAATGAAGCTGAACCAAAAAAAAATTTAGATAGATCCATTCATTCATTCAGCAACTATTTAAGTATCTCCTTAATGAAGCACTGTACTATGAATTGTGGGTATTACAAAAAAATAAGTAAGACAGAATCACTGCCCTCCAAAAGTTTATAATCTTGAATTAGTTAGGTTATCAGAATTAATTAAATGAGATAATATTTGTAAAGAGTTTAGCACTTTCTAATTTATCTAATTCTAATTTATCTAAATTCTAATGAATTTCTAATTTATTTAGACCTCTCTGGAAGATAATAATGCCTTAACAAATGATTGTTCCCTTTCTTTTCAATTAGAAAAAAAGATGTGCATTTATAATAAAAATGTATAATGTAAAATAACATGGTACTATGATAGTAGATGAAGAGTCTATGTGATATTGATATTAAGTTGGTTGGTTAGTCGTAGCATCTTTGTAGTATGAAAGAATTTGACATACATGACACTGAGGGTCTTGCTGAGACTAGAAGGAGATTCAGCTCCCAAAAAATCATATTCCCTAACCTGGACTTCTACTATTTAGTAGGTCCAGGATTAGAATACAGATCTCTTAATTCCAAGACTTGAGGAAACCCACAGGCTAATGGAGAGTATCTAACAGTTGATGAAATTTCCCATGGGAACAAATCAGTCATTGTGCAACACAGATGATATAGAGAGAAATCCCTTTTTCTCTTTAAGCATTAATGAAATATAGGCTGTCTCCAGAGAGCAAGAATTTTGTGTGCAAGGGCTAACAGATGAACATTTGGAGGTATAATTCACAGTTTCTGTCTCCCCAAGTACTATGCTGAGCTCCTGGATTTTTCTAAGGGCATTTTTCAGGATTAATTGAAAAGCTGCCCAGGAGAACAAGGGAAAAGGACCTTGGACAAGCTCTTTCTAGATAATCCCCAACCCCCTGAAATCACCCCATGGCACATTCCATAGTATTTGTCAGAAAAATCATTTAAAGGTGTTTACACCATCCTGCCCCACACCAATAAGCTGTATTTCATTTCTACATTGCATGAATTTGCATCAATGTTATTCAAGCTTTTTTGCCACTAGGACTCTTTGAAGAACCCAATCCATAGTGGTATTATTAACAAAGCAGGATTACAACAGTTGGAAGATTCGGAGTAAACTCTAGAGGTCACATTATGTGCATTTTCTTGGTGAATTTTTTGGTTTATAGAAATCTTCATTTCTTCATCTGAAAAATGGAAGTATTGGACAATTTATAATGTTCTCTCCAGCTCTAAATCTACAATCTTATGATTTCTGGAGTTTAAAAGAAAGGATGATAAAAGTGAGGTGAAAAAAAGTAAGTAGAGCATTAATTCATCTCATAAATAATGAAATTTGGAGAGATGGAAAAGGTCATGAAAAAGGAAGTAGAAGAAAAACATTAGGCAGGAGAAAAGAGAAAGTTCAGAAAGAACAGGAAGAAAAAAAGTAAAAGGTTAAGGGAAAGGTATTAGAAAAGGAAGTGAGGAAAAGCAGGGGAAATTGAATGAAGACAGAAGTTATAAGAAATTGCTAAATTTAATAATAGCTTCTATTTGTACATAGCGCTCTCACATATATGACCTTATCCAAGCTTATCATAACCTTATGAGGCAGGTGAAAAAAAAATGGTGTGCCCCATCTTACAGATAAGAATAATGATAATAGCATTGATATGCTTCAGGATTTTTAAAGTGATTTATAAATACTATCTCACTTAATCAACACAATTCTAGGAATTTGGTACTATTATTATTATTCTCCTTTTACAAATGAGGAAACTGAGGCTGAGAAAGTTAAGTAATTCACCTACAGTCATCCAGCTAGTAAATATTTGAAGTCAAATTTGAACTCCCCAAGTCTGGTACTCTGCCCAAAGTCTTGGAGGTTAATTGATTTGCACAAAATTAATGGTGCTTTCTGATGGCTTAACTTCCCCTTTCCACTCTAACACCTCCTGTGCAAAGCAGAAATCACAGGGCTTGCTTGGGGGGGGGGGGGGGAGGGAGGACTAATTTCCTAAGATCAGCATTTTATGTAGCTTATGCATGTGGGGCTAGACCCTTTTTCAGAGAAGTCTGGAAGCCAAAGGTCACTGGCCTCAGAATGGAAAATCAGAATCTAACGAGTGACTAGACCAGAGCTTACTTATGTTTTAACCAGGGAGCCAAAAGTCACAGGTCAGAATTTTGCTTCCTCTTTTTTTTTTTTTAAGCCAAGTTGCTCCAAGGCTAGGACTAAAAGATTTCCATGAGTAAGTAGAAGAGCTTTGGGGTATTGTGGAGTATATGAGAGATAATAACAATTAACATTTATGTTTTAATTTATATTATATTGTTGTAAAGTTGTTTCAGTTATGTCTGAGTTTTTATGGCTCCATTTGGAGTTTTCTTGGCAAAGATACTGGAGCGATTTGCCATTCCCATCTCTGATTCATTTGATAGATGAGGAAACTGAGGCAAAAAGGGTTAAATTAAGGACAAGGGATTCTTTCCCAGTTTCATGCAGCTTGTAAGCGTCTGAACCTGGCCCTGTGCTCTATCCACTGCACCCTATTATTAAGCCACACAGTGTTAGCTCCTTGTATTTCATTCCAGATACCATCACCCTGTGGTGGAGAATAGAGACATGGCTTTCCAGTTTTATTGGGAATAGTTGCCCAAGGAGAAAGCATTTGATGCTAGGGTAGACAGAAGAACTGGGCAAATGAATGAGTCCTCTGGGAATGTCTCCAAGGTGGCATAAATCCCATAGCTTAGGTAGATATGGAGCATTGTGGACTTCTAAGTAAACACTGTGGCTTTGAGCACATGTATGACCTCTCGCGTCCTCTAAGTATAAATTCTTCTTACCCGATACATCTTTATTTAGTATCTTACATCACACTCTCGTGGCTGCCTTGAGAAAAACTGGAATGCCCAAATCATACGGGAGGTGTCTAGCTTGCTAAGGTGCCAGCAGAGGCATAAATCTCTTTTTTGAAGGATCGTTTACAGGGAACAAGAACTACGTGAAATCTTAAGAGCAGAGAAATGAGCCTGATATATTCAGTCAGGTCTAGAAATAAGAACCAGAATACTTGAATGGCTGGTGACCTAATAGATCCTGGCCCTCCAAAAGCAAATAAAGGCAAGCAAATAAAGTTAATAAAAACTTGTGCACCAACTCACCTGGCACATATCATGACAGTCATTCATGTTTCTTAATGGGATGATACTATAAAAACACACCTTCGGAGCTAATCAGGCATAATGAGGAAAGAATGGTGTGAGAATCCTTAGCTCTGCTATCTATTCCCTGTGTGACCTTGGACACCATTCCTCATCTCCTTTGGCCTCAGTCCCTTCAACTTGTAAATGAAAATGATCTCTAGTGTGTGTTCCAGCCCCAAATCCCATGATTATATAATGATAATGATAACAGTTACCAATAGCTCACATCTATGTATCACCTTAAAGTGATACATAGCAAAGCACTTTATAAATATCAAGTATTTTATGCTTAAGACCCTGGGAGCTTGGAGTTAATATTATTATTCCCATCTCAGTGAGTAACATGAGGCACAAGGAAGTGAAATGACTTGTCCAGGATCACATAGGTAATAAGTAACTGGAAGCAGAAAGACTTCCTAGTTTCAAGCCCAGCAGATACCATGAGTATTCTCATCACTAGAATGTAAACTACTCAAGGCTTGGGATCATCTTGCATTTTGGTTTTGTAGGAAACCAAACATTATCCTCCATAGAAAAAAAGATTCTCTGGTGTTTGATGTGGCAAACAGGAGAAAAACTGGAAAAGAAGAGGAAGAAACAAGAGAGAAATAAAAAGGAAGCATAAAAATTAATATTAGTGATTCACTGAATGTTTGAGTAAAGTTGGTAGAAGAAAAATAAAAACGACTGACAAATTTAAAACATTATCTAAATGTAGGTTTTTATTCCTGGGTAAACAAATATTTGTCGGACGTCTTGGAAAATGTTTTCCATGAACAATCCATATTATTGTGGAGCAGTGGTGATGGTGGCGGCATCAGAAAACTAGGATTTCCATAGCCCTTTAAGATTTGCAAAGAATCTTCTATATATTCTCTCATTTGATCCCCAAAATAATTGTATGAAGTTCCCCCATTTCACAAATGAGTTAACTAAGACCAAAAGAGTTTGAATGACTTGCCAAGTAAGGACCTAAGGCATGACTTCATGTCCAACATTTTATCCATTATACCACCTAGCATACACCAGCAAGTCAACACAGCAACACCTCCTCCCCTCAAACCTAGATTAAGACAACCCAAAATCTTGAGTTCAACAGCATTTGTTTAGCAATAACAGCATTGCCAGAACTATCCACCCAACTTCTAACCTAGTCCATGTGGCCATGATCCAGGGAATTTACTCTTGTGGAGATAGCAAGTAATGTCACTGTCCCTGCCTTCTCAGGAGTCACAGCTACTGAGATTCTGGAAAAGAAAGTTCTCAAAACTAAAACCTTTAGTATTATCAAAGAATTCAGCATCAAAAATGATTATGATTTTATTAGTGGAAATAACATTTAAAGTGTCTTACTCTTTGCTTAGTTGCTGTACTCTAAAGATCATAGAGCTTTTCTATTTGACTTGTTACTGAGACAACATATATATCCCCCATTAGAATTCATGTTCCTTGATAGCTGGGAATGTCTTTCTTTAATATTTACATATCCAATGTTTTCATATAGAGAATAGTAAGTGCTTAAAAATTCATTCTTTCATTATAGGGCAAATCCACCTCTTTCTTATCCTCTTACTGCTTTCCTGAGTCCTTTCTTCTCTACCAAGAAGTCAGAACTCCTGAGGCCACCTTGATTTCCTATGCTAAGGATGATTATGTGGTATAGTAGCAAAAATATATGACCTGATTATTCCTTAATTGATAAATGGTCCAAGGATATGAACAGACAATTTTCAGATGAAGAAATTAAAGTCATTTAAAATTATATGGAAAAATGCTCTAAATCACTACTGATTAGAGAAATGCAAATTAAGACAACTTTGAGGTTCCACTTCACACCTCTCAGATTGGCTAAGGTGACAAGAAAAGATAATGATAAATGTTGGAGGGGATGTGGGAAAACTGGGACACTGATACATTGTTGGTGAAACTGTGAACGGATCCAACCATTCTGGAGAGCAGTTTGGAACTATGCCCAAAAGGTTGTGAAACTGTTCACAACTTTGATCCAACAATGTCACTACAGAATCTGTATTCCAAAGAGATCATAAAAGAGGGAAAAGGACCCACGTGTGCAAAAATGTTTGTAGTAGCTTTTTTTGAAGTGGCAAGAAACTGTAAATTCAGTGGATGCTCATCAATTATGGAATAGCTGAATAAGGTATTGTATATGTTTCTAATGAAATATTATTGTTCTATAAAAAGAATGATAAGCTGATTTTAGAAAGGTCTGGAAAAATTTGCATGGTGCCAAATAATGTGGACAGAACCAAAAGAACATTGTATACAGTAACAAGAAGATTATATGATGATCAACTGTGATGGACTCACCTCTCTTCTCAATAATGCAGTGATTCAAGACAATACCAATAGACTTGGGATAGCAAGTGCCATCCGCATCCAGAAAGAACCATGAAGACTGAATGTGGAACAAAATATAGTATTTTCACCTTTTTTGTTTGTTTGCTTTTTATTTCTCATTTTTTCCCCTTTTGGTCTGATTTTTCTTGCACAACAAGACAAATATGGAAATATGTTTAAAATGATTGTACATATATAACCTGTATCAGATTACTTACTTTCTTGGAGGGGGGAGGTAAGGAAGTGAGGAGAAAAAAGTTTGAAACTAAAATCTTACAAAAATGAATATTGAAAACTATATTTACATGTATTTGGGGGGAGTAATATGGAGAGAAAACAAAACAAAACAAAACAAAAACATAGAACTTGGGGAAGAAAGACCTGAGTTTGAATTCCAATTAACTCTTAGGGGTCATGTGATATTTGCAATTTGATATTTGTGATATTTTAAGTAATAGTTTTGGAATCAGCAGATCTCAGTTCATACCCTGACATTGTCACATTTCTCCTCTCTGACCTTAGGAAATCATTTAATTTTTTTGTATGCTTCATATGAAAGATGAGTGGTTTGAACTAAATGCTCTGATGTTCCTTCCAGCTTAAATCAATAATCAATGAATGTGTCAGACACTATGCTAAGTATATCAGCAATACTCCCCTCCCCCTAAAAAAATTGATCACCTAACCTCAAGGAGGTTACAATGAAGATAAGATGCACATAACTGGTACTTATAAGAATATGTAAATAGAGAAATAGAGAAGGAGCTGTTGTAGACATCCAGCTGGGGATAGCCAAGAAACTGGAATGTTTGCTGGAAAAGGATGCCTGAAGGTACAGACCAAAATCTTCATCATACACCCAAAGACTGAGGGATTAGGACTGTATTTGAAAGGATATTTTGTTGGAAGAAAAGTGGAAGAGCTGATAATTTTCTTTAAAAAAAAATTTTAACTAGGACACTGATGCATTATTGGTGGAGTTGTGAACAGATCCAGCCATTCTGGAGAGCAAACATGTATTGAATACTGATTTGCATACATGTTATTAATTACAATTAAATACAATTTACAGGAAATTTATGCTTAGCAAGGTATACAGGAAGAGAGAAAAGTGGAGATAAGTGGATTCTGTTATTTCTGGGAGGTAATCTCACTCACAAAATTGGTGATTTAAGCCAATAAAAGAGGTTTCTTATACATATCTATATCTATCTATATAATATCTATATGTATGTATATGTGTGTGTATGTCTTTCTAAAAGCAAAGAATGCATGAACTTGGACCAGTATCTAGGCACATATGAGCCTAATAACTCGTATGTAGGATTGATGAAGTTTTTAAGAACTAGAACTAGAATGTAATGTGAAATTTTTCCTCTTAGACAAAACTGCCTGGAAAATTTGAAAAGAAACCCATTCCCAGGCATTGACTTAAAAAAAAAAAAAAAAAAAGTCACAGCCTTAATCGAGGAGCTAAGGAAACAGGATGTTTCCCACATGAGGGTGGAGATAAAGAGAAACTATCTTTGTTCACCAAATTTTTTTACCTTCAATTCCACATTCTGCTAGTACCACCACCTCCATCACTAGAAGTAAAATAAGATTAAGAATACACATAATAATACTTCGAAAAATTATTGTGAAGTTGAATAAATTAATGAGAATTGTTTGTTCAAATTTGACAAACTTGACCCAACAAGGCATACTATTTTCTCTCTCAGGATTATGCCCTGTTTTCTTTAATCTTTTTCTGTTAATTGCTCCTAATCATCTGCAACTATTGGCTCTAGACTTGGTAGGAATTCAAAAACATATATCATTTAGACCAGTTTTAATTGACCAACAGCAATTCCTGCACTCTCCATCTTTCAATAATGTCATTGCATAGACAGAGAGCAAAAACAGAGTAGAACTATTACTAAAATTTACTTGTCATGTGGATTAGGGCTCTATATTGGTAACTTCACTGCATACAGGTAATGCTGATCAATATCTTGTTTAGCCATTAGTTCTACTCCTACCTTTGTAATTTCTCCAAAATTTCTAGCTTCTCCCCATTCATAGAATAATCCTGCCAATCAGCTTTTAAAATCACATCTTCTCCACAATGTCTTTTGATTAGAAATCAGAATATGCTCTCAAAGAGAGAAAAGAAAGAAGAAAAGAAACCCATATATATGAAAACATTTACAACCGCTTTTTGGCTTTTTAACAAAGAAACGGTAGCTAAGCTGGTGGCCATCAGGTGGGGAATGACCAAACACATTATGGAATATGAATGTATCTGAATACTCTTGTGCTATAAGAAATGATGTAAGTTTCAGAGGAACCTGGGGGAATTTGTATAAATTTATATAAAGTTAACAGAACAAGGAGAACCATTAACACTATCATAATTATACTGTGCAAATGACCAGTTTAGAAAGGCAATAATGGCTAATAACGGGGTGATAATGGTAATGGAAAAGGAAGTAAATGGAATCATACTTTTAGAGCTGGAAGTGATTTTGAAGTTCCAACTTCATCATTCTATAGATGAAGAAAATGAGGTTCAGAGATTCAAAGTAACTTGCTCAAGGTCACATGGGAGAACCAAAATTTGAACCCAGCTTCTCAAAAGAAGTATAAATAACCGAGAGAAATACTGACTTACAAATAAAGTAATTGGGGCCAAAGATCCCATCAAGAAAAAGATATTAGATCTTTGGGTTCTTCCCAACAAAAATATTTAGTTCAGTAATTCCCTTTGGTTTATAGAAGAAAAACAATCATCATCTGTCAACTTTGGTATTTAATGAGTTGCTCAGGCTATCAATTGACTCATCAATTCCTTTGCTAATAATGGTCAGTCATAGTCTGATGATAGACAAAAAAATGAGGGGAACTCAGGGAAAGAAACATCTCCCATGGTCTAGTGGTTTCAGTGTATATGAGTGAGGAGACTCCAAAAACAAACTGAATCCCCAGGTGAACTCAGATTTCTATCCCAAAGAATATCACAAGATGGGAGAGATCAGAGAGCAGCAGGCAGGGATAAGAGGGATAAGATTTTGGAGGAAATCTATTTTTAACATTCCATACACATACCATGACCTCACAGAATCCCAGCTGGTTGGCAAGCTTTTTCATCCCTGTAGACCCCAAGAATACTTCAAAGGTTATCCCAGCAAAGGCACAAAACCTTGAAATCAAGATGGGCTGCCAGTCACCAGCCAGAAGGCTTGGCTCTCTCCTTAGTCAGTAACTGTGACCATTTGAAGCCCAGCACAAAGGAAAATATCAAAGAGAAATTGATCAGTTATCCCACTGAGATAGAGGGAGAAGAGATAGGAGAGCAGAAAAACTCAGGGCTAATTAGAAACTCCCATCCATTGCATTGTCCTTATTCCACAAAATGATCCTCATAAAGTTGCTGCTTTTCCAAACCTTTTAACCTTTAGAAAAACCTAGGATGACCTGAATGAACTGATGCAGAGTGAAGTGATGCAGAATTTGTAGAATGTATACAATAGCAGTTTTTAAAAAAAAATTTTTAAGACTTGAGAACTCCGATAAATGCAACAATGATGATGAAGTATGATACACAATTCCTGAGAGAGAGAAGATAGGTTTGAGATACCAAATGAAATATAAATTTTCAGACCCAGTCAATATGAAATTTGTTGTAGTTGGTTGTGCATATTTGTTACACTTTATTTTTCTTTTGGGGGAGAAAGGGTGATGAATAAAAATCAAGTAGCAGAGAAAGAAAAGAGGAGGAAGAGAAGGGAAGAGAAGGGAAGGGAAGGGGAAGAGGAGGAAAGAGGAAAAGAAGAGAGGAGAAAGAGAGGGGAAAGAAAGGGAGGAGAGGGGAGGGAATTTGACTCTAGGGATATCTGTTTCAGATATGTTCAGTGTACAATCTTTAAAAACTATATCTGAGAAGGAAAGAATTGATTTATCTGACCTTGGAAAAGTCTTCCCTGATTCCATGGTATCTTCAGAAAGCATTTTGGAATGGTTTGAGGGCAGACTTGGGTGTAGAAATAGACACCCACTGAAGGTGTTATGAAGGACATAAGCTCATGAGTAGAATGCTTAACTTGGAGCCAGGTTCAAGTTCCACACCAGAAACTTACTAGCTATGGAACCATGTTCAAGTCATAGAACTTTTTTGTTTCTTCTTCTATTAAATAGGGATAATAATAGAACTATTTCATAAAGTTGTAGTATGGGTGAGGTGTAATAATATCTAGAAAAAGCTTTGCAAATCTTACAGGACTATGTTAACTTCAACTCTTATTTATCAAATGCACATATTTTAGTATCTAAAAATTGATTCCATGTGGCATGGAAATATTTATTTGTTGATAAATCATATTGCATGAGCATAAAGCAGAGGCCCTTGGAAAAATGTCCAAATATTCTCTGAGCATACATGTGAATGATGATTCCCAAATTCAACTTTCAGGAAGCCAGAGAATAGTGGATGTTCTGATTTCAAAGGTTTAGGTGGATAGCAATAGAAAATGGGTCCAATGTTCAAATGCAAAGAAAGCAATTGCTA
This sequence comes from Sminthopsis crassicaudata, assembly GCF_048593235.1. Taxonomy (NCBI): domain Eukaryota; kingdom Metazoa; phylum Chordata; class Mammalia; order Dasyuromorphia; family Dasyuridae; genus Sminthopsis; species Sminthopsis crassicaudata. Next base: position 96,175,528 of record NC_133620.1, on the reverse strand, counting down.
AACCATTCCCAAGACCTACATCAACTTTATTTTTTTATTTTATAAAAATATTTTTATTATTATTATTTTTTTTATAAATATGTTTTCCCTGTTGCAGGACATACCTCAAGACATAATCATGGTAATGATTACCACATGAGGTCACTTTCTGACACAGGCTTTCATGTAATCAAGTTATGAAAACAATTTAAACAATTCAAGAGAGATTTTGTGGGCTTATTATGGTCAAGAATCTATGCTAGATGTGGGCAGGGTAAAATATCCTCTGCCTTGAAGGAGAACATTCTATTGGCAACACAAAAAGCACATAAAAACATTCAACTACTTTAGGTAGTTTTCCTTAAAGAGAAAAGGAAGTTTCAGTGACATAAACCACAATGTTTAGACTCTGTCTGCCTCCAGATTAAGTTCCTGCTGCACAGAACAAAAACTACCTGAGAGTTTCAAGCAGAGGGAATACCAGCAGAGGTTGGGGGATACCAGCAGAGGATCTGAGCAATATCTCATTTCAATGAAACATATTAAATCTGTACTCTATCCATATTCCAGTTTAATTTTGATCCCTGACTTGGGGCACCAAACAATTTGCCTCTTTTAAGTTGGTTTTTGAACTCATAACTTTTAAGAGAATTACGGAGATGAACTTCTTGGAATGGAATCAGGGGTAAAACTTTTAAATGTTGTGGGATGATAATTGAGATAGGTCTACTTCATTAGCATACACAGTTAATATCTCTCCTGCCCTCCCCTGAATTATCTTCAAAATTAACCTTTAGAGGGGGCGGGGGGGAAACAGCACAAGCCCTTGGGAAAATGTCCAAATATTCTCTAAGTATACATGTGAATGATGTTCCCAAATTCAAATTTCAGGAAGCCAGAGAATAGTGGATGTTCTGAGGAGGGTCCTAAATTGACTATTTTGACTATTTGGGTCAAATTTCACTGTTATGAGTAGTTCTCTCATAGTTCTTTTAAAGGGTTTCAAACTTCTGAAACATACTCAATAGGACTATTTTTCTATATTGAAATATGTTGTCCAAAGAACTTGAATAACTCCATTTGGACAGTTTTAGAAACAAAACAACAGTTCTCCTTTTGGGATGGAAAAGTCCCAGTTCTACCCAGAGGCAAGGAATGGGATTTTTCTAACCCAAATCAATATGTGCTAAGATCAAGTGGAAGATGGGAGGAGATCATCAAGGGTTTAGTCATAAAGAAATATAAACTAAATGCTTGACAGAAAGAAACATGATGTTTGGCTACCAACAGATCTGGGTGACAGGCTATAAGGAAGACTTGCCAAGGGAGTTTGGAAGATTCAATGTGAGGGTCTCACTTTCCTCCCCTTAGATTATTCGAATTATTTCAGACTGAGAATGGCTCTGACAGGGTTGTTTTCAAACCCTCACCACATCATCTCCCTTAATCCTTCAGGGCTTTGGCCTCTCCCCTTCCAGTCCCACTCCAACAGCTGAAAACAATCAGGAGGCTGCTGCTCACAAAAAAAGAGAAGTTAGATGTGAAAGGGAAAAACTTTCTATCAAAGAATCCAAGAACTGTTTACCCGAAGAGCCTTTGGAGGTCATTTATGGCATCTGTCTTCTTCCCCTCTGAGGAAGACTGTAGATAAGAGAACAGTGTTTCAATGTGTTGTTCTTCCAGACTTTCAGGGGGGAAGGTTGATACCTCTCCTGCTGCCATTCCAAGAATCCTTATCAGAAGAGAATTCTTCCTTATGTCTATTACAAATCCCTAGCACTGCTACTATTTAAATTCATTTTTTTCTCTTCCGTCCGACTGGTATAAACAATTCTGCTGTGACATGAATTATAACATCAGTGGACATAGTAGGCTGACGGACATTCCTTATCTCCCCAGCTCTCACCCAAATAGGTCTTACTAAGTTTTTTTAAGGAAAATAAATCAAAGTCTTGGCTATGACCCCAAGTTTAAAGGTCAGCAAGACAGCTGGAGAAGATACCATATCCTCCATTCCCTCTAATTTGGGACATAGGTATTATTATAATTTGGGATACATAGGTATCCACATATAATTTGAGATACATAGGTAGCTACAAATCCTTAAGGGTTGATTGCCTTGATGTCCCTTTCATCTAGAGACCTGGACTCCCAAAGATACCAAAGTGGACCTCTCATTCATCAATCTCCTGCTCCCTCCTCCTGGGTTTATCAGAGATGCATCTATCATTTAAATCATCTTTTCCTAATAACCATGAAAAGCTAAGGCAAAATATCAGCCTTTTTTAAAAAAAGGATTCATATTCTGTCTAATAGATCCCACTGTTATCGAAATATATATATGTATTCCTCCGGTTTCCCAATTACCATTATAGAAATCCACAACCCTGGCCTCCTATTTTAGGGTCAGAATCCTGAGAGCTCTCATGTTGGAACATTTAATGGATCACCCTCCTCCCCCTCTCAGCTATAAGTGCTCATGAATCAAAATCATAATCATATTTCAGACATTAGCTCCTATGACTCTCTTTAGACAGATCATTTCCAGACTTGGAATGCAAGGAGGTCATTCACTGGTGTCTTCCTCCCTCCCTCAAGGTACTGCAGACAAGTGTTTGCTCCAAGGCTGAACCAGCTGCCCCTGACTGTGATTGATAGATTCAAAGCAGGGTCCAAATTGCATAAAAACACTGTTCCCATGAAAAGCTGACTCTCCTCCCCAGTCATGTAGGATATTTTGACATAACAGTCAGGATGAGCTTTTCAATGCTAAAGGAAGGTATCAGGGGATCCTGGAGCCACCTTGGAATTCCCTTCCAACTTTAGAGAAACATAGTCACAAAGAAAGACTTTTCCCCCATGGAGCTCAAGGCAATCACTTAATCAAAGAAAAATTCGATTTATTAAGTGTCAGACATGTACTAAACACTGTGCTAGATACTGGTGATTTAAAAAAAAAAATGAAAGAAGATGATATTCTGAAGTTATATTCTTTTGCCATGATAATGAAACAATATATACACAAATAATTATATACAAATAAGTACAAAGTGAATTAGGGAGAGACACCGATAGCTGAAGAAGCAGGAAGCTAAAGATCCTAAGAAAAGAAAGAATTAATCCCAGGCATGGAGCTCAGCAAGTACATAAGTACAAAGATACAAAGTGGAATTTCCTATATAAGGAACAGCAAAAAGACTGGTTAGACCAGAACATTGAGTGAAATAGGGGCCACTCCTTGGGTGGAGCCTTTCAGTCCTTAGTCCTCCCTGCAGAGTAGGGAGAGCTCATAGGATTACCCTCATTACAAGGCAGTGAGTCTTCAAAGCCAAACTGGAGCCAGATAGTGAAAGGCTTTAAATGCCAGAGAAGTTTGCATTTTATCTTAGAGGCAAGAGAGCTTTTTTGAGCAAGGGAAAAACATGGAGATACCAGTGTCATAGGAACATCATTTTGGCAGCTCAATGTAGAATGGACTGGAGCAAGGAGAGATCAGAGGCGGGAGATCAAACTGGGGGTGATTACAATAGACCATACAAGAGATGAGTAGAGCCTGGATTGAGATAGTAGCTAGATGAGAAGAGAAAAGACAGACTCCTGGGATGTTGTGGAGGTAACAAAGCTAAGACCTGACAGCTGGTTGATGGATATATGATGTGAGGAACAGTGAGGTGTTTACTGATGGATGACTTGCAATTTCTGTAAGCTCTATTGTGTGACCTTAGGCCAGTCACTGAATTCAATGACTGTTTGTGAGCCCTCCCTAATCTTCTGCCACAACAAACTAACTTCATTGCTGACCTCAACTTCAGGCACAATTACAGAAATTTTTATGAAAATTGGATTATATCCTTTCCATTTTAGAGAAATCTCCAAAATGGGGACTACCGATGCCATTTCCATTCCCAACCTCAATCAGATTCACTGACAATAAAACAAATGGAATTGATTCCTTGATGAATAATTACTTGCACCAGAAAAACAGGTGGATATCCCCTCCCAATATTAAAAATGATGAAGTACTATTGTGTAAAAGGCATAAGCTTTGGAATCATAAAACATGTTTGAGTTCTGGTTCTACCACTTGATAGCTATTTATTATATAAATAAATCACAATTCTCCATACTTCAGTTTGTACATCTATAAAATGGGGTTAATAATACCTGTCATAATAACCTACCTACAGGTTTGAGATGGTATAGATGATAAGATTTTACATGCAAATGTGTGACATCATAGAATTTAGAGCTAACAAGGGCTTTAGAGGTCATCTAGTGCAGTAGTGTCAAACTCAAATAGAAACAGGGGCCACTAATCTTTGCATAAGATACTGCAGGTCACAGATTGACTTAGCTTTAAAAATGTAATTTTACCTTTGTTTTATTGTATCATTATTTATTTTGTTAAATATTTCCCAATTATATTTTAATCTGGCTTGGGCAGCTAGGTGAGTGTAGAGAAAGATCTAGGCCTGGAATCAGAGAGATCTGAATTTGCTGAGTTCAAATCCAGCATCAGGCACTTAGTTATTTGTCTCAGTTCCTTCACCTGTAAACTGAGCTGGAGAAGGAAATGGCAAACCACTCCAATATTTCTGTCAAGAAAAACCCAAATGAGATCATGAAAAATCATATGTGACTGAAATAACTGGACAACAACTGCTCGGGATATACTTGGGAGTATCGTGGGCCACATGTGACCAGGGATCACCTATCTGGCCAAACTAATTTATTGATGAAGAAACTGACATGCTACCAATGCAGAGACCTATTCAAGAATAAATAGTTAATAAGTAAGAGTCAGGGGAGCAGCTAGGTGGCGCAGTGGATAGAGCACCACACTTGAATTCAGGAGGAACGGAGTTCAAAATCTGGCCTCAGACACTTAACTCTTCCTAGCTGTGTGACCCTGGGCAAGTCACTTAACCCCAGCCTAAAATTAAAAAAAAAAAAAAAGAAAGAGTCAGGACTTGAACTTTAGGTCTCTTTTCCCAAATTTCATCTCTTTTCTGTCACACTTCATGATAATCTATTGCATCTATATTTTAACTTTCCAAGATTTTTACAGTGTTGTTTTTTTTTTTTTGCATCTTATATTATCCTTATAGAAACATAATGAAGCAGGCAAATATATTAGACCCATTCAGAAGATGAGAAAACTGAGCCCTATATACCAGTGATAGTTCTGCCAATTAGGAGTCCAGAGATTTTTCCACTAAGTTGTACAACAGTGAGAGAGAAGCCTCTAAACCAACGGATCCCATCAGATATGAAAGCAATTTTAGCTACTTAATCTATCTTGTGTGAAGTGATTAGATGTAAAAACAGAGGATTAGTAAGTCCGTGCAGTTATGTAGTTCCTGCTTGTCTGGTGCAACAGCAGCATGGAGCCTCCTATCCCTCTGCCTTGCCTCACCAAGCCAATCCAATTTCAGTCCCACTCCCTTGCTCTACTAGGGGAATCAAGGGAGTAATATGATGCCAGGGGACGTGGTTGTCTGAATAGTGCTGAAAATAAATTGCAACTCATAAGCATCTGAAGACAAGCTGCCTGTGAATAACCCAAGCTTCACACTAAAGTTGGCGGAGAACCTGCAGGCCAGCCTTTAGCTTCTAAAAATCTGCCTAGAGAACCATGGTTGTTCTTGCATTTAGGAGAAATCATTGATTAGTAGTACCCCAAATAGGTCATTTCTAGCCTTTGACTGGAAAAGAACCAGATCACATTTAAGCAGATGCTGTATCCCCTAGATCATATTTCCCCAATGAAATCATTTCTAAAGGGTAGGTTAAGAACTCCCGCTAAGTTTGGGAAAGAGAAGTGAATGCAATAGCCTGAGGGTAGATTTTTTACATTTTCCCGGGGTTAATTATCTTAGGGATCATACCAAGCCCCAGGAAGGAAATCTGAGCTGGGATATTCTGTGCCTGGCAGAGGTACAACAAGCCACACCATCCTGATGTAGGGTATTTCAAGCTCTCAGGTGACAGATATGATCAGCAGAAGTGTCCTTAGTCAGAGAAGCTAGGACATATTTGGGGCTTCCAAAGGGCGGGACTTCTGGGGACTAGGGACATTCCAGAGTGCCACCAAACAGGGTAGGGCAGAAGCTGGTCAGCTAGCTGTTTATCTTATTCTTCCAGCTTTACTCCATCCTATGAACTAGATTCAGTCAGTGAATGAGCAGTTATTAAGTGTCTACAATGTTCCAGACATCGTACTAAGCCTAACAAGACAAAAAAAAAAAAAGAAGAAGCAGAAGTATTCTCTGTCCTCAAAGAGCTCCCCAATCTAATGGTCCAGAAAATAGGAAACAAGATCCTCTTTGGGAAATTGGTCCTGTTTATCACAATTTAAATTCATTTTGCCCTTGATTGGATTATCAGTTGATCAGTTCTACAAACATCTATCTGTTTATTATGTGTCTGTGTTAAGTTCTGGAGATTAAAAGAAAAAGAAAAATACCATCCACTTGGTACACTTGAGACTCAAATTTTAATGGAAGAGATAACACACAAAAGACAATATACATACAAAATATATAGAGACCATGACAAGTAATTTGGGGGAAAGGAAGAGTGTTAGGAAAGGTCTCCAAAGAAGGAAGAATTGCAACTGAGTCTGGAAGGAGGCTGGAGGAGGGGGGAAGAAAGAGGGAAGGGAAAGAGGGTAGGGAGAAGAACATTTCAAGCCTGGTAGACAGTCAGTGAAAAAACACAGTTTTGGGAGATGGAGTATAATGTATGCAGATGTAATCAGCCCTGTAGAATGCATGGAAAGGAGTGAAGGAAAAATAGGATGGGGCTGACTTTTGGAGGGCAAACTGCATTTTATATTTGATTGTAGAGGTAATAGGGAGCCACTGGAGCTCATTGAGCAATGGGATGGCATGGTCAGACTTGTGCTTTAGGAAAATCACATGGTAACCAATTTGAGAGTGGATTACATAATAATATGTGAATAAATGAGCTAGGCAGATGACATAGAAACCCATTTGTAAGTCTAGATCATACGGTGTGAGATGATGAAACCCTGTACCAGAGTAGTATATGACATAGAAACAAAAAGATTTGACCACTGATTAAAAATGTGGAGTATGTTCAAGTAAGGTGCATGCATTAGTGCAAAAATTAACTTTTTAATTTGTGTATTTTTTTCTGAGGCAACTGGGGTTAAGTGATTTGCCCAGGTCACACAGCTAGAAAGTTTTAATTCTCTGAGGTCATATTTGAACTCAGGTCCTCCTGACTTCAGAGCTGGTACCCTATCCACTGTGCTATCTAGTGGCCCCTTTTTATTTGTGTATTACTCAATTTCTTTCTTCATGTTTCCATTCATTCTGGAAACACTTAATGAATTCCTAAACTCTTAAGTCAGGCCAAAAGGAATAGTAAGATAAATTGCCTTTCACTTCTGACCTCAAAAAAGGAGTACTATAGTAGGGAAAATAAGATAGGTACACAATAACTATTACAGAATAGAATATGATGAGATAAAAACGTATTAGAGTTCAGGGGAGAGAGTGGCAGTAGAAATTTGAGATGGAACTTGAATGTCTGTTTCAGACTAAAAGCTTCCAAAGGCCAGAGACATTGACTAGATTACAAAATTTAACAAAATAACAAACTTTCAGAATTATTTGGTATACAATGTGCAAGACAATGTGACTAAGTGCCCCGGGAAATATGAATACAATATGAGACAAAAATCTATTGGTAAAGATTAATGACTCCATGCTTAAAATCTGGCAAAGAGTATGTGGAGTTGGCAAGAGCAGGAGAGAAATCTCCTCTCTCCAAGGCTGGCCCCTTGTGTAGGTACTGGGCATTGAGATAGCTATTTGGAACTCAGGTTATGTAAAGAAATAAGATGGCATTGTTCTTGTTTTGAAATAATTTACACCCTTACTCTGTGACTCAGTATTACATAGAGATGGACAAGAACTGATGATGATGATGATGATGATGATGATGATGATGATGATGATGATGATGATGAAGGAAGAGGAAGAGGAAGAAGTGTTAGGATTCTTTCAAGGTGCTAAGTCACTGGAATGGACTCCAGAAGCTCCCCAAGAAATCTGCCCCCAAGAGACTGATTATATTCTAGAGAAAAGAGAACATCACCAAGAAGGATAAGGAAGAAGATGGTAATGGTGATGATGGAGATGGAGATGGTGATGTGATGATGATGGTAATGATAAACTAAATGTAACCAATCATATCCCTTCCCCTCCCTTCACTCAGACATTCCCTTCTCCAGATTTTTTTTGAATCAAACTGTTTTGTCTACAGCCCATATTGGTCAATCCTGGTTAGACTGAAGAAGATATTTTAGAAAGGGGATGAAAAGAGTTTCAAGAGTTGATTCAGCTCAAATTCATCAAAGAAAATGAATGATCTCTGAGTTGAGGCTTAAAATTTTTGAAAGCCTGAAATGAAGAGTAAAGATATTGTAGTGAGAGGAGGAAAGGTAGAAAGCCTACCTGAACCCACAGAGGCAGCTCAGCTTTGAAAAAATTAGTTAGTGGTCCAGTTTGTTGGACTATAGTGTGTGAATAGAAATAATGTGAAATGAGATTGAGAAAATAGGTCAGAAGTAGATTGTAAAGAATCTTAAATACCAGATTGGGTTTCTATTTGGGCAATAGACTCAAAAGAATTTTTGAGTAAGAGTATGATCATCAGTATTAGATATGGAAGATTATGTTGAAGCTTATGTGGAGAATGATTTGGAGAGGAGAGAGTAGAAATCAGGATTCTAGTATAGGGGCTTTGATCCCTTAGTGGAATGATAGTAAGGAAAGTGGAGAGATATTATAAATGTTATAAAGGCCTTGGTATTGATTATATATTGGGGCAGAAGGAAGAGTTTCAAGCATGAATGATGAGAAGCAAGTAGGTACTAATGATATAAAATTATTTTCTGATGTCAGTCTAACTATGTTCTACTCATGACTTCCTTTGGGCCTAAGTTCTGTCACATGTAAGGGAGATTACAGTAGTTCTTAACCCTATATCTGTGAACTTGGTTAAAATTTTGATAACTGAACTTTGATATTATTGATTTCCTTCCTAATCATGGGTATTTTGTTTTATAAATCCAGAAATTATTCTGTGTTCATTAACTGTACCATACTGCCAAGGAACTCTTTCTGTCTTTCTTTCTGACACAAAAATGGCTTAGAAATCCTTGGACTAGATCCCTTTGAACTCTAAAAATCTATGAACCTCAAAACTGGATCATGAATTGATAAATAACTAGGATATAGCAGAGTTAAATTGATAAATTAGACAGAAGTAAATCAATTAGTTTGGTAACATCCAAAAGAAAGTTTTGAGGAAACAAAATGATGTGTAAAAAATGTTTATTGCAATATCAAAAATGGCTGCTGTACTAGAAAACTTAGAAATAATATGGTTGTCTTAAGGAGCTAAGATAGATTTGTGAAAACAAGTCATATCAAGATAACTTTATTCCCTTTTTTGACAAGGTTACTAGCCAATATTAATCAGAGGAATCTGATAAACATAACATACTTGATTTTCAGCAAAATATTTGACAGATTCTCCTGTGAGATGTTTATAGATAAGATGAAGGAAATACGGGCTGTTTGAATGAGCTTAAGTAAATTCAGACCTGATTAACCAACTAAGACCCAAAGAGTGATATTTAATGGATTTATCTTCAACCTGGAAGTATATTGTGCTGTAAGGCTCTGCCCTTGATTTTCTTTTGTTCAACAAGTACTATTAATGACTTAGATAAAGAGTATGGATGACATGCTTATCAAATTTGTAAGTGTTATGCAGATAGAAACAAAAATTAATGTGTTGATAGAATCAAGATTCCCAAAAATATCTTCATAATGTAGAAGAATGGGCTTACTTTAACAAAAGTAATTTGAAATGTAAAGTTCCATAGTTGAATTAGAAAAAAATTAACCTTATTTAAAAAAAAAAGAGAGAGAGAAGAGAGGACTATCAGGGCATTTTTAGTAGACTATAAGCTCAATGTTAATAAATAGTGGGACAAAGGAAAGAAAATGTTGGATTACATTAATAGAAATATAGTGTTCCAAATGAGGGCGGATAGATAATTCCACTGTATTCTTGCCAAGTCAGACCATATCTGCTCTTAGGACCG
>NC_133620.1:96009069-96161569 GCF_048593235.1 Sminthopsis crassicaudata | reverse complement strand
TTGCCCAGGGTCACACAGCCAGGAAGTGTTAAGTATCTGAGGATAGATTTGAACTGAAGTCCTCCTTACTTCAGAGCTGGTGTTCTATCCACTCTAGCAACTAGCTGCCCCAGAAATGGGTATTTTGAACCATTTTGTGTCATGAATTCCTTTGGCCATCTGTTGACATCCATGAATCCCTTCTCCAAATAATATTTTTAAATGCATAAAATGAAATACATGGTATTACAAAGTTTTGAAACTTATTTTAGTGAAACAGTTATCAAAGTACTTTTGTAAACAAGTTCATGTGCCCCACATTAAGAATTCCTGTAATTATAGTATATAATAAGTGTCATATATGCAATGGACACTATATGTAATATATACTATGTTTGGCACATGATAAAAGATAAGATTTTTAATATTTCTCTTGACAACTTTGGATATGCAAGGCATAATTAACTTATTACCAATATTTTAACACTTTGGTTTAGGAACAATTAGATGGCACAGTAGATAAAGTACCAGACCTGGAGTAAGAAAGACCCAGATTCCTGACTTCAAATCTGGCCTCAGACATTTACTAGTTATATGACTCTGGGCAAGTCTCTTAATTCTATTTGCCTCAGTTTCCTCATCTATAAAATAAGCTGGAGAAAAAAAATGGCAAACCACTCCAGTATCTCTGCCAAGAAAATCCAAAATGAGGTTACAAAGTGTTGGGTAAGAATAAAATGAATAATTTATACATAAAGAATGATATAAGAAAATTAGAGAACAAATTAGAAGAACTAAGGATAGTTTATCTCTCTGTGGAGAAGGAAGGAATTTGTGGCCAAAGAACAACTAGAGTTCCTTATGGAATGCAAAATGGATAATTTGGATTACATTAAATTAAAAAGTTTTTGTATACACAAAACCAATGCAGATAAGATTAGAAGGGAAGCAGTAAACTGGGGGGGGGGGGGAGGAAAGGGGGAGGGGAGTTCTGATAAAAGCCTCATTTCTAAAATAAATAGAGAATTGGCTCAAATTTATAATAATACAATCCATTCTCCAATTGACAAATGGTCAAAGGATATGAATAGATAATTTTCAGATGAAGAAATTAAAAACATTTATAGTCATTTGAAAAAATGTTCCAAATCACTATTGATTAGAGAACTGCAAGTAAAGACAACTCTGAGATACCACTACACACTTTTTAGATTGGCTAAGATGACAGGAATAGATAATGATAAGTGATGGAGGGGATGTGGGAAAACTGGGACACTAATATATTGTTGGAATTGTGAACTGATCCAACCATTCTGGAGAGCAATCTGGAACTATTCCCGAAGGGCTATCAAACTGTGCATACCTTTTGATCCAGAAGTGTCTTTTCTGAGCCTAAATCCCAGAGAGCATAAGAAAGGGAAAGGGACTCACATATGCAAAAATGTTTGTGGCAGCCCTTTTTGTAGAGGCCAGAAACTGGAAACTGAGTGGCTGTCCATCAGTTGGAGAATAACTGAATAAATTATAATATATGAATGTTTTAGAATATTGTTCTATAAGAAATGATCAGCAGGATGATTTCAGAGAGGCCTGGAGAGACTTAGATGAACTTGGATCCAAGGCAATCCCAATAAACTTTGGATAAAAAATGGCATCTGCATCCAGAAAGGAAACTATGGAGAATGAATGTAAATCAATACATGCCATGTTCATTTTTTCCCCTCTTTTTCCCTTTTGTTCTGATTTTTCTCTCCCAATATGATTCATAAAGAAATGTGTATTTTTTTATTAATATATATGTATAATCAGAAAAATAAAGCCAAAAAAAAAAAACCCAAAATAAATAAATAAAAGAAAGAACAAAAATATTAAATAAGTAAATAATTGGATAGTCATTCATGCAGAATTCAATTTTTAAATTTTAAATTTTTATTAAGTATATATGGTGGACTGAATTCTATAGTAGAAACTAGTGGAAATTCATACTTTAATTAAGACTAGGGATTTTCCTCTTGAAGTTTGACATTTAGTTAAAGATCTAAACACAGCAAAGATATAGTGAGTATATCTCTGTATTTTCATTTCCCACAATGCTGAATGTCTAGTGACAGTATGATGACATCAGCAAATAAGGATTTAGTTTTTGTGAACAAGGCATGAGTTTTTAAAAACACAGACACGTTGATATGGGAGAGGCAAAAAGTGGGGTTTTAGCTGGTAGGGAGAGAGGAGAAAGAATATACATTAATAGTGTGGTCATAGCATCCCTACATCCACAGCTGGACAGCTGATGATCCCAGAGTTGAGACAAAAGGCTTCAACAATTCTTACCCAAAAAAGACTTTAAAAAGAGAAGCCCACAGCAGGTACTCTCAGCTTTTTACCACTGAGATCATAAGTTCTGAAGGAACCAGACCTATATATATATATATATATATATATATATATATATATATATATATATATATATATATATATATATATTTGTAATAGCTCTTTTAATGGTAGCAAAGAATTGGAAACTGAGGGAGTACCCACCAACTGAGGAATGACTCTACCAGTTATACAATATAAAAATCATGGAATTCTATTGTGCTGTAAGAAATGATGAAGGGAATGAATGATTTCAGAGAAATCTGAGAAAACTTATCTTCACAGATACAAAATAAAATAAACAGAACCAAGAAAATATTTTTTACAATAACAACAATATTGTAAACACATTGTAACATTGTAAACAATATTGTAAAAGTTCTGATGGATTTGGGAGATATGAACAACACAATGACTAACCAAAATTCCAGAGGACCCCTGATAAAACATTCCACCCACCTCTAGATGGAGAAATGATGAATTCAGAGTGCAGATTGAAGCTTTGATATGGACAATGCTTTGTTTTGCTCAGCTATACATGTTTGTTTTGCTTGATTGTTGTTCACTTATTTTCAATCACATACAACTCTTTGTCTTAGTGGTTTGCCATTTCCTTCTCCAGTCCATTTTAAGGGCGAAAAAACTGAGACCAACTTGGATAAGTGACCTGCTCACAGTCACACAACTAGTGAGAATCTGAAGTCAGATTTGCAGTCAGGAAGATGAGTCTTCCTGATTCCACACTCAGCCCACTGTGCCACCTAGATGTTATACTATACATATTTGTAATGGCTTTGTTTTTCTTGCTTCCTCAATGAAGGAGCAGGGAAAGCTAAGAGAATATGAATGTTTTTATTACTTTGTTTCCCTTATTGTTATCTCCATTGAAACAATGTCTTACTTAAGTGCTCAGTATATTAGATGGTAGCTCAGTCCATTAGTAATATAATTAATAATCCCAAATAGTCAAACTGACCCTGGGAGTCAGGGAAGGTGACAGAGTTGTTTGGCACTTATGATACAGTATATACATTATATACAATATAAACTGTATATACATACATATATGCAATATATAATGTATATACAGTATATACAATTTATGCATTAATGTATTGGAGAGGATTAGATAAAGTGCTATGCAAGATAGAATTTCATGTATGGTTCAAAAGGGTAGATTTGTTGGAGCAGGATTTTGAGAGAGAAGAGAGACAAGAATTGATGGAGAATAAAAGAACAGTACTCTATAAAATTGATATGTGCAAAGTCATGAACACATAAATGGGCAAATCAAATAAATAAATGCAAAGATTAGTGGTGGGATGAAACAGGATGATGAAGAGATTTTTCTGACCTCAGATAACTTGACTAAATTATTTGTCTTTGGGCCTTAAGCTCTGTAAAATGAAAAAGTGGAACTAGAATCTAGATCCTCTCTAATTAATATGTGTTCCCAAAATGGCCAACTACAGTTATCTGAATGTCACATTGAAGAACAAGGACAGTATACGATAGGAATGGAGAGAAGCTGGGTATTATTGAGTCATTGAAAAACAAGATAAGGCTTTGTTTGAGGAAGATAGGGAAAGATTAGAAGCAGCGAGAATAATTTGGAAGGAATCTAATACAAAAACTCAAATGCTGGTTGAATAATATTTTGGGGGCGGAGAATGATTCTGCAGAACCTGTAAGGATGGAACTTGCTTGAAGACTTGGAACTGGCCTAGAAGTTGGGAGGAGAGGGTGAGGGTGGTCAATGAAGAAATAAAGAAAGGTCTGAGAATTCTAATCTGAAGAACCTTTTAAAGGAAAATTGGAATAATAGGACTTCCTGATGGGGAGAAATAATGAGTTTTGAGATTTAATGTATTCATTTTTTAAATTTACATTTTTAAATATTTGCCTTTTCTTTTTTATTATTATTAAAGCCTTTTATTTTCAAAACATCTGCACAGATAATTTTTAGCATTCACTCCTGCAAAATGTTGTGTTCCAAATTTTTTCCCTCCTTTTCCCCTACCTACTCCCCCAGGCAATCCAATATATGTTAACTGTAGGCAATTCTTCTGTACATACTTCCACAATTATCATGCTGCACATGAAAAATCAGATCAAAAAGGAAAAAATGAGAACGAAAACAAAATGCAAGTAAACAACAACAAAAAAGTGAAAATACTATATTGTGATCGACATTCAGTTTTCAAAGTTCTCTATCTGGGTACAGATGGTTCTTTTCATCACAAGACCATTGGAACTTAACTTGTTGTTTTGAATACTTTATTTTTAGTAGTTTTTCAGTTGCTGATCCCATTTGGGATTTTCTTGACCAAGGTACTAGAAGGGCTTGCCATGTTCTTCTCCAGCTCATTTTGCAGGGTTAAATGACTTACCCAGGGTTACTCAGCTAGTATTTAATGCCAGATTTGAACTCAGAAAGATGAATCTTTCTGATGCTAGACCTGGTATTCTATTCAGTATGCCACATAGTTGCCCATATATTTTCAAATATAAGTTTTTATTTATATCTTTTATTTTTATATCCCCTTTATCTTTGCTCATACTCTCTCCTAGAGAACCATGTTTTATTGAAAGAAAACAAAATTCAGCAAAGATGGCCAATACACTAGGAGGAAAAGATAGCATACCCAAAAGCTACATCCATGAATCCCTACCTGTGGAGAAGGGGGAATGATCTTCTCATATTTCTTTTTTGGGGCCAAGCTTATTTTTTTAAATTTTGCAACATTTTCAATTGTTTTGTGGTGTTGTTCATTCCTTTTACATTGCTGCATTTATTGTATATGTTGATGCTGAGGTCTATTTATTCATTTTGTATCAGTTCATGTTTAAAAGTCCATCAGCTCATCCCTTAATTCTGAATAGCATTGTTACACCTTTAAATTGGGCTGAGATGGGAGTAGAGTGAGAAGTGGGGCAGAGATATGTCAGGGCACACTGCTAGCAATAGATTTAGAATCAAAATCCTAGAAGCAATGTGGAAGGCCTTCTAGATTTTAAATCAGCTGAAACTGCTTTTGAATCCCTGCTCTGATATTTATCATTTTATCATTTATCATTTTAACACCTTGAACAAATCCTTTTACTCTTAATCTGCAGTTGCTTTTGTCAAACTGATGAGGTTTAGAATTGCGGTACCTAAATGAAATTAGGGTTTAATTGAGACCTAGTGGCAGGTTCAGGGTACAGGGAGTCAAATAGAGCTCTCCTGCAACCCCTTTGGATTCAGCGCAAGGATACAGAGTTAAATGAGGTCTAGTGGCTGTGCAAGAGTCCCCTGTAAAGGAATTTACAGACCCGAAAACCTAGATTGATAAAAGAGCTTTATTATGGGGTTTGGAAGTAAAGTTAAAGTCTAGTTAGTAATAAGTGAAGGTAGAGATAAGGGGGCAGTGTTCCAATGGGCAGAGGTCCTTGGCACCAGGCTCTTTTATAATGAGAGATTTAGCTAAAAGGACCCATGGATGGTGTCCCAAGTTGGCTCAGATCCAGTGGGGGTTGTGAGAGCCTGGGTCTCCTATTGGAATTCAAAAGGGTGCTTTTGACAGGATTTGTGAATCAAAGGTCCTAGCTTCTAGAATTGATAATGCATTAGCTAGGAGGGGCTGGGAATCAGAAAGGAATAAATCTGAAAGGACTAGTTTCTTAAAGAGAGCACAACCCACATCAAAACTAATACCTATTAAAGACATTGGCTTTAAAAGACCAAACTCTCCCACTGCTTCTGGGCCATCCCTAGTCATCTTGAATGAGAAGAGTTTTAATATTTTATTTGAAATGGAGAGATGGTGCTGGGAGCATGCTGCCCCCAGAGCTGATGTCCAAAGCACTCAGCAACCAATGGGAGTTCTCAATGACATATATATATATATATATATATATATATATATATATATATATATATATATATATATATATGGCTCAGCTACAAGGGTAGACCGAGGCAGGGGCTGAATCAGAGCTGGAATGGACTGCCAATCTGGTTCTGACAGGGTGAGGAGAGGCACCCAACTTTCTGATGATGTCTGAGATAGAAGGTCTTTCTCCTTATCTGGATCATCATAATTAGGAGGGAGGGGTAGTGTTGCAGGATTGAGCAGAACAATTAGGAACTGAGGCAGGACAATTTAGGGAAACTGAGTCAGGACAATTAAGGAAACTGAGTCAGGACAATAAAAGGGAACTGTGGCACAACTTTAAACTATATTAAGTTTTAATCATACATATCTATTTCCATGCTTAATTGGAGCCTTGGGGAGTGGAGGAATAGAGTAAAAAAGTAAACAGCAGAGAAAAAAACAACAACAAGGAAACAAGGAAAAGCTGAACAGCTTTTAAAACAATATGTAGTATTTATTATATAGGTTTTCTTGATATGGAAATTGATTATTTTATGTAGAATCCTCTCCTATGGTCTGCTGTATACATGATTGTTTTTTTGTTTGTTTGTTTGTTTTCTTTTCTCGTTTTGTATTTAAGTTTAAACATTTTTAAGTATATATATATATATATATACACATATGTATGTATATGTGTATATATATATATATATATAAAAGACTAGTAGATGGGAATTACAGAGGTCTATTTCAGATCAGTATAAACGAAGAGCTTCATAATCATCAAAATGATGCAGAAAGTGACCTCCTCGTCGCTGGACGTGTGCAGTTTGGTTCACGAGGTCCGAGATCTATTGAATGTGGAAGAGAATGTATAAACCATTATCGGAACCTCTCGTTTTACAGATAAGGAAACCCAATCCTACAAAGACAGCATGAAAGACCAGAAATCTATCATTCTTTCCACTAAAGCACTTGACCTGAGGGATTGTACTACAGACTCGTGGTTCCGGAGGACAACGTGACGCAAGGTACTTTCCCAGTTCGAAATCTAAGCATGTTTTATGGACGTTTCCAATTCCGGACTTCTATTTTTCTGCCTTTCATTCAGCGACGCTCCCTTTTCTTGCCCAATTGAGGTTAGGAAATGCCCTCCGATCCCTGACGGCACCCCACAACTTCCCCCGCTCCCCGAAGAAGGCGGGTCCTGGTTGCCGAGGAGATCGCCTGAGTTGAGGAGAGTGACACCTCTGAGAGCCAATAGAAGCCGGAGCGGGGCGGGGCCGCACGGGGCCCGGTGCTGATGTTGAGAGGTTCGGAGGTTCGCTGCAGGACTACTTGGGGAGGGGCGCGGGGGCTCGGGGCCCCGGGGCGCCGAGGGTGGGGTGCAGGCGACTTCGGGCCCCCTGTGCCAGGCGTGGTGGGCTCTGGACTTCAGGCCTTGACCCCAGACGGGGCCGGAGAGGGATACGGGGGCTCTGGGCCTGCGCAGGGGAGGAGAGGCTGGAGCAGCTCGGGATGGGGAGTGGGGACTGGGATGCGGAGAGGGATGCCCTGGGATGCAGGCGCCCGAGCTGAGAGCGCACGGGGTGGGGGTGGGGGGCAGGCAGCCCACGAGACACCTGAGGGTCTGGGTGGTGGAATATCAGCCTGGATCTTTCTGCATACAGCCCTGTCCCGAGAACTCAGAGCACCACACAGGGCCCCTGACCTCAGAGCCCTCCGGAATCATTCTCTCAGGTTCTGACTATCGGGGGACTTGAGAGCCAGAAGGAGGTCACTTACCTAAGAGAAGCAGGTAGAAAAAGAACCCAAATGTCCTGCTTCCTAGTCAAGCTCAACGGGCCGCAATAACTTGGGCTTTGGAGACTTAGAGGAAAATTTGAATGTTGGTTTCACTCCCTTCCCCCTTCCCCAACTCCTTTTCTCTTTTCCAGGCGGTTTGGTCATGCTGACCCAGCGAGTCTTCATAAGCATGAAGCTTTTACCTCTGGTGGCGTTGGCCTGGTGCGTGACCATCTCCCCAGCGCAGGCAGGCAAGGTGAGCAAGATGGGCTGAGGAAAGACTGCTTTACATAGTTATGGCCACAGCCTCTAACGCACTTGCACCTCCTGGAAATCAGGGATCCTGGCCTAGGGCATGGTGACCTCCCTCTATTGGAAGATCCCCAGTTTCCAGCCAAGAAGAACCAACTCTGTGTGTCCAGACCTTTGCAAAAATCCTAACAGGATTTTGCCTGCTAAGAAAGTTGTGGTCTTAGCATAATAAATCCATTCTTGCCATAAACCACTGGCCTACATTCATTGAAGTTTGCAGATTCTTTCGCAAAGCCTGCTATAGGCCAAGGGGGACCCCATTGCTGTCAGGGGATCTCTCAACCCCCACTTCCCCCACCTTAACATCTTGGAGTCAGGAAACTAGAATTTCAGTGCTGGTTCCCACTGGTTTCTGTTATGCATGGTCTGTTTCCTCCAGTTGGGAAATAGAGAAAATTGCTCTCCCCATTCACAGAATTGTTGTGAGGAGAGTGCTTTATAAACTTTAACATATTAATTCTCTGATCATTTTGTGTGGGTTGAGGGAAGGAAGGCTTGAGCTACAACTCGTGAATATATGAACATCTCTGTGTTGCTCATTAGTTCAACAGATGTTTATCAAGGGTATACTGTCTACTGAGTAATATTCTGAAGCCTGGAGAAGCTGTAAAAATTCAATGAAATATAGTCCCTGCGCTACTGAAGCTATTACAGAGGCAGCATGCTAATAGAATGAATCTCTTCGGTGTTAAAAGCCTTTTTCCGATCCCCTTAACTACAAAATTCCCTTCTGCTCAAACTGCCTTATGTTTAACTTTGTATTTATTTGTTGTTTATTCCTTTATATTCTGTACAGACTTATAAATGTCCTGGTTGTTGTTTCCATTGCAATGTAAATTCTTGCAAATAGGTATTGTTTCATTTGGGGCAGCTACATGGGTCAGTGGATAGAATGTCTGGCTTAGAGTCAGGAAAATAGAGTTCAAGTTTAAAGTCAGACATTTACTAGCTGTTAGTCTCCAGGCAAGTCACTTAACTCCATTTGCTTCAGTTTACACATCTGTAAAATAACCTGGAGAAAGGAATGGGAAAACACTCCATTATCTCTGCCAAAGGAAACCCCCATAGCATCTCAAATAGTCTGAAAGGACTTTTTTTTTGTATTTTTGTATATATATATATAAAGACATATTTATTATATTTTTATCATCCTTAGCACCTAGCACAATTCATGGCACAAAGTAATACTTAATAAATGTTGAGTGATTAGATTAGAGTATATACTTGAAATCAGAAAGACCTGGATTTGTATGCTGTTTCTGACTGCTATGTGTTATTTAACCTGTCTCACTTTCTTCATCAGCAAAATTAGGGAGATGGAGATTTGTAGTACTTATCCCCTCAGGGTCCTCTGATGCTTGGATGAAATAATAAATTTCAAGTGCTTGCAAACTTTAAAGTGTTGTGTCAAAGTCAGGTGTTGTTATTGTAAGTTGGATCAAAGACAAGTATCTTTTCAGTCCCTTTGTTTGCCATCTTGTGAGGTCATGATACTTTCACTCCCAGATTCACAGACCTAGGCAGCCTTCCCCAAACCCACTTAGTACCATTTATTGTTGCTCAAGAGTTTCAGCTGTAGCTAACTTTTCATGACCCTCTTTGTAGTATTCATGACAAAGATGCAGATATGATTTGCCATGTCCTTCTCCAGTTCATTATATAGATAAGGGAACTGAGGCAAACAGGATTAAAGTGACTCACCTAGGATCACACAGCTGATAAATATCTAAGGCTAAATTTGAATTCAAATTTTCCTGAGGCAAGACTTTTGCTCTGTCCATTGCATCATTTAGCTGTCTTATTTAGAACCCTAAAATCACATAATTTTAGAACTAAAAGGGACTTTAAAAGTCATCTAATCACTTCTTTTTATAAATATGGAAACTGAGGCCCAAAAAATTAAGTAGTTATTTGCTCAGTGACACAATTACATAGTGACAGAATCAAGATTAGGTTTTAATGATCTTGATCTATTCCAGTGCTCAAGGCCTATAGGTTTTTTCTGGTACAGGACAGTGAGGGTCCAGTGATTTTGCAGCCTTCCATTTAGCTGAGCAATGGAAAATTTGATGATTATTAAAGAGAGGTGTCACTCTGTATCAATGTAGAGAGAGAGCTTTAATAAGAACTTGGGTTTTTTGCCTTTATTTCTCCAATGTCTAGCACAGTGGTCCTTAAAGCTTTTAAATAGGGGGACAGTTCACTGTCCCTCAGACTGTGGGAGGGCTGGACTAAATTAAAAACAAAAACTCACACTCTGTCTCCGCCCCTCAGCCCATTTGCCATAACCCAGCAGGCTGCATCTGGCCCACGGGCCGTAGTTTGAGAACCCCTGACTCTAGCACATAGTAAGCACTTAAAAAAAAAAAAAAAATGCTTGTTAAGCAGCTAGCTGGTATGGATAAGGCAGAGTAAGAAAGAGCTGAGTTCAGATCTAACTTCAAACTTTTACACTTTGTGGGATAGCAAGTAATTTATTGCCATCTGCCTCAGTTTTCTCAACTGTAAAATGGAGATAATAGCACCTACTTCCAAGGTAGTTGTAGAGCTCAGATGAAATTATTATAAAGCAGTTAGCTCAGTTACTGAGACATAGGAAGCACTTAACTGCAAAGCTTGTTGATTGATCAATGGATGGGTTGCTAAGGGGGCTTTGCTAAGACTTGGTGCCCTGCCTCCCAATATAACCTTTGTTTTCTGTTCTCTTCCAGAGCTCTGAAGACATCCGATGCAAATGTATCTGCCCACCATACCGGAACATCAGTGGACACATTTACAATCAGAATGTGAAACAGAAAGACTGGTAAGTCGTTGTCCCGTTCAGCCACTATTACTCATGGGGCCTTCCTCAGGAGGTTTCAATGGGCCAGTACTTCAGGTCTTCAGATGGAGGTTCAATGATCACTTGCCAGGGATGCTTAGAGGACATTGCTGTTTAGCTGTGGATGGGACTAGTTGGTCCCTGAAGTCTGTTGTAATTCCTAGATTCTGTCATTTATACACCTGCCACATAAGGGGTTAAAGACTAATTGTGGATGATTTAGAACCCGTTTTTTTTTTTTCATAGATCTCTTGGGAAACATAGCTATTTCCTGGAGAGACTGAGGAAGTACGATGTAGAGAGTTACTCTGCCAGTTGGAAATGGGGTCCCAGATCTTCCAAATGAAGGGGTTTAGCAGTTTCATTATTTTTGAGTCATTTCATTTGTGTCCAATTCTCCTTGACCCTATTTTGGGTTTTCTTGACGAAGATACTGGCATAGTTTGTCATTTCCTTTTCCAGCTCATTTTTACAGATAAGGAAACTGAGGGAGACAGAGGTAAGTGGCTTGTCCAGGATCAAGCAAGTTCTGAGCTCAGAACTGTTGCCTATGGTGCCACCTTGTGGCTATTTGGTCAAGGGCAGGTTATTAAATTTAAGTTTTTGATGCTAAATATATACTGAGATTGGGAAAGATGGGGAAGTACTCTGAGATAGAGGGAGGGAAAAGGGAAGGAAATAGGACAATTCTTGGTATTTTTTTCAAAACATTTTCATTTATATTATTCCTTTTAATTCTTGTAAGCCCACAAACTGGCAAAACTGGTTGGTGTAGTAGAAAAAACACTAGAAGTCCAAAGTCCTGAATTTACATCCTTACTCTGTTACTTACTTCATGAACTTTTTGGGCCTCGGTTACCTTTTCTGTAAGCATGCAGTAGGCCTCGATGATCATTAATACTCCTTTCAGCTTTGTATCCTATCCCTCTAGGGGCAATAGTAACTGTCATTTACAAAGCACTTTAAGTTTGCAAGGTATTTCACCCACACTATATCCTTTGATCTTCACAACAACTATGCAGGTGGGAACTATAGTCATTTTTCTTCATTTTACATCTGAGGAAACAGAGACTCGGCTAATAACACAAGTCTGCCTGACTCCAAGCCCAGCACATAGTCTTTCTAGGCTGTACTTCCTCCTGGAATAGTGTCACAGAGCCTCAGAGAGGTCATACCGTTCCCAAGGCTACCTGTCTAACAACAGTTCCAGGACTAGAATCTGGGTCTCCTCCAACCTTTCCACCCCATCACAATTCCTGCCCATTCCTAGCAGATTCCATCAAAGCTTTAAGACTTAATTCCAGGAGGAGGCCCCCAGCTAGCTGTGGTGGCTGTACTTTTACCAGCAGCCATGAATGATTTGATGAAGTATCTGGCTGGACCTTGGCCACACACCAGAACTGTCCAAACCACCATCCTGAGTGCTGGATCAGACGTTAGCCGCCCTGCCTCCCTGCCTCCGCAGCGTTGCATGAACCAACACTTGTGGTCTCCTGCTGTTTTTCTTCCTTCTCTTTCCCTCAGCGGTCAGAATTGGGAATCTGCCTAATAAGTTCCAGGATCTAGAAAAGGATGCTTTTTTGAAGTGCGATACTTAAAAGGGACCACGCAGTATAGTGGAGAATGTCAGTCATCCATCTGGCTCTGGGAAAACCCAAATTCTAGTCTGAATAGCTACCTCTATAAAGTCACATTAACTTAGCACCTTCAGCAAGTCAAAGGAATAATTCTTAGCCTCAGTTTTCTCATCTATTAAATGGGAAAAATAAAACTCTAACCATTTAACCATAAGGTTATTCTATGAGAAAAGTGCTTGGTACGGTGGAAAGAAGGCTCAGCTCTCAGATTGTCAGAGCTTGGGTAAGTGGCTGAAGCTGTCTCTGGGCCTCCTCATCTGTAATGAGGGTTAGCCTTGGTGACTCCTAAGGCCCAGTGCAGCATCTTGAGATCCAAAGTGCTTCTCACTGATTGCAGCCCTTAATTGTCTGGGTCTCACTCACACCTTAGATTGTGACTGATCCTATTATGAGATTTAGATCACTGCTTCCCTTGGTCCTCAGAGACTTTGAGGCCCAGGATAGGGAAACCCTGACCAGGTGGCCTGAGTGCTCCTGTTCAAGGGAGCAAGTTTAGTTTCCTCTTTCCCTTCATCCCTCCCTGCCTCTCCTCTGCCAGTCAGAGCCCCCACCCTTGCCTGCTGGGATGTGCAAGTCAGCATTTTGGGAAGAACAATAGAGCGGCTCAGAGGCTTTGCGGCTCTCCTTGAATTCTAATTACAAACCTAATTATATTACAGAACGAATGAGATGTCTCAGTTAAAAAAAAACAAAAAAAAAAAAAAACCCTGCAGTGAAGATGTTCTGTCCTCATGTGTTCATTGGTAGTAATTGCAACCATCAAAGGGTTGGAGGCTCATGAGACTGGGAGGGACCAGGAAGGAACCTTAGAGATCAGAAAATCCAGCCCTCTTGTTTTATTGATCGCAGCCCTTGATTGTCTGGATCTCACTCATGACCTGGATCATGTGTTATCCTGTTACAAGATTTAAGGTCACAGTCTCCCTATGCCTGCAGGGGCTTTGACTTTTAAAGAAGCAAGTTGAGAGGGTTTAAGTAACTTGCCCAGAGTCACACATCCCATTACTAAGAAAGGCAGGCTTTGAAATCAGCAGGCTGCCTCTAGAAGTTTCCTGCAGTCCCAGATCACACCGTGTTTAGTTTCTACATTTTCTCCAACTCTTCATAATGTTTCGCACAAAGAAGACCCTTGTCAAGTGGGTGTTGAATTAAAAAACACCATAAAGACATTCATTCCTGTCCCTCCCTTAAGCCAAACACAAGATCCAATCACAGAATCATAGATTTTTAATCTGAATGAGACTTTAGAGTTTATCAGGTCGTCCTTCTTTGTTCTAGAAAACTGATTAAATGACTTGCCTACGCTCCCACAACTAGTAACACAATTTGAACCCAGCTTTTTCAGTGCCTTCTATGGCAGGGCTTCTTAAATGTTTTCCACTTGCCATCCCTTTTTGCCTGAGAAATTTTTTTTCAACCCCAGTACATAGGTATATAAAGTACTTATACAAATCAACATTTATTGATAATAAATCATAATTTTGCAACCCCCATGTTCAGTTATGTGACCCATGGTTTAAGAAGCTTTGCTCTTTATTACTTGTCTTGACCCCAGTATAGCTCTAAAAAGTAAACAAAAACCAGAAATGGAGATGATGTTTCCTCTAGTTTTCACCTGTGGTAACTGCAACTTTCAAGGAGTTCATAGGATCGAAGACGCAGACTGGAAAGGACATTAGGCTAAATAGCTCATATTTATAAAGGATGTTCAGATTTACAAAACAGCCCCCTCATGACATTCCTGTAAAATGTGTAATATACGTATTGTCATATACATTTTACAAATTCTAATGCCACCAATTTTATACCTTTAAACTGTCCCCAAGAGGCTTCTGGTCTCACTGTTCCATGGAGAGGAACCCTGCTTTCTTAGAGATCTTACAGGTGAGACACAGCTTTGCCAAGTCCACTCAGGCTGCCAAAGTTTGGAGCAGACTTGTGGCCACCAATAGATACTGTGGCCCTGCTATGTTTGATCACATAGTGAACTGCCAGGACCAGTTTTTTTGTGGTCACACAAACTCCCAAGAAAGATCTTGCAGTCTGTGTTGATGAAATTCATACTTTTTTAAAGGGCTGAAGTCTCATCTTTATTGTTTTCCTGACTTACTCATACAGTTGTTATATTTATTCCTCCAGGGAAGGGAATATTGGACTGAATAATCTCTACAATCTTTTCCAGTTCTAAAATCTAATGATTATAATTGGTCCACAGTGACCTCATAGACCAAGATATGGAAGGGTTCTCCTTTTACTGAAGTTCAGTGAATTATCCAGAGTTGTATAGCTAGTATTTGAAGCACAATTTGAATCCAGACCTTCCCAATTTCAAGTCCATCTAAGGCTCTATCTAGTACACCACCTGGTCCAATCTCTTCGTTTTGCAGATGAGGAAACTGAGGCAAAGGAAGGATTTAACCATGGTCACACAGTTTGTAAGTGACACAGGTTAGATTGGAAACCAAGTGTTCTTGTCTACATCTCTCATTCTATTCACTACACACTACATCTGAAAATATGGTTCCCCTACTGTATTTCTCTAACTTGAGATGCTCCACAAAGAGTATTCTGGTATCATTGATCCTTCTCGGAAGGACCCAAGGAGATAGACAAAAGACAAGGAAGCAAAAATTTGGCTCCCTAGTAATTCCACCTTCCCCATACATTTTCCCAAATAATAAAGTCTCTCTTCGATGAACTTTTGGTCTAGGACTTCCATCTTTCCACTGTACCATTTGCCCAGCTCTTATTGGAAGTCTGTTGAGCAAGGGATACCTCTAGAGTCCCCTCTGACCTTGCCAAGACCAGGAACAAAGAAAAGAAGACACAGCCCCAAGGAAACAAACTGGGACTTTGTTGTAGCTGTTCAGTCAGTTCAACTATGTCTGACTCTTCATGACCATGGGTTTTCCTTGGCAAAGATACTAGAGTGGTTGGCTGTTTTCTTCTCCAGATCATTTTACAGATAAGGAAACTGAGGCAAGCAGGGTGAAGTGACTTACCCTGAGCCATATAGCCAGAAAGTGTCTGTAACTGGATTTGAATGCCGATCTTCCTGACTCCAGGCTCAGGTGCTCTAACACTATGCAATCTTTGCAGAAAAGGCAAATGCGTTATTCTAAGGAGTCTTCCTTGGGGCAGTGTATAAACTTACAATCACTTGTTTACCAGCTACCAAAATGAGGCCTATGTAGCAGCCCCTTAAAACTTGAAAGCCATGTGGGAACCAAAAAAGTCATTTGAGCATCAGTGAAGGACACAAAAGTCATTTCACCCAGAGAAGGGGTGATGTCCTCAGGAAAGGGTGAGAAACATTCATTAGTGACAGGCCCAAGGTGGAGCAGTCGAGGAATCTAGGATTTTGAGAAAGCTTCTAAAACCAACATTGGGAACATGAGACATGATTGTTCCCAGCCTGGTATGATTCCAAGGGCCGGCGAATCTGTTCTCTGGACCTGCAGTCAAAATCTTGGTTTAAATCCTCATCCTCAGCAAGTCTTTTGGCTTGTCAAAGTCACTGTGAGTGAGTCCTCCACTGTGAAATAGGGTTAATCATACTACAGAAGGGCTTGGAGGAAAGTAATTATAAATCTTAACATTCTATATAAATGTGAATTTTTCTCAGTTTGCCTAACCACCAAGGATTGGGTTTTAGCTAATCTTTTTATCTCCCTTGCTTTCTAACACTGTGATCTCACAGTAAGCTATCAGGAATTCTAGTTTCAATGATCAAAGGGACCTTAGAGATTGATTGCTAGTCCAGAGGCACCAAACATGGCATCCCCTGGCCACAACAGTCCCAGGAAACAACAAATTAAATGTGATTGGGAAATTTCATTGAATTATTTTTCAGTCTGTTCTGACTCTTCATGATCCCATTCGGAGTTTTCTTGGGGAGATACTGGAGTATCATGCCATTTCCCTCTCTAGCTCATTTTACATTTGAGGAAACTGAGGTAAACAGGATTAATTTATTTGCTTGGAGTTACAAAGTCAGTGAAGTACCTGAGGCCAGATTTGAACTCATGAAGTTGAATCTTTCTAACTCCAGGCTTAGTGCTTTATGTACCTAGCAGCCCAAATTGGGAAATGATTAGCAAAATAAAAACACCATAGAACTTATGTAATGTTAATGTGTGGTTGTCTAAGTCAATAAGCCACCCATAGGGATCCTTATGTATAGTTTAGTATCTCCAATTTTTACTTGGGTTTGATACCTCTATATAGTCCAACCCCCTAATTTTACATATTAATTAGCCAAGGCAGGAGGTTATAAAACTAAACCAAGATCATGTAAGTATAGTAAATAGCAAAGTCAGAATTTGAACACAGGTCCTCTGGCAACAAGTCCAGCATACCTTCCTCTATACCATGCTGCCTCAATATGTATTTGTAGAATTTCTTATGTCTTAATGTACTCTGAATGCATATCAGAGCATACTATATTCACTTAATTTTTTTTTCCTTTTGATATGTTTCTTTCAATAACATGGCTAATTTGGTTTTACATGATTATATATATATATATATATATATATATGTAACCAAATTGCTTATTATTTTAAGGAGAAGGAAAGATAGGGAGAAAATATGAAGCTCAAATTTTTTTAAAAAATTAGAATTGTTTATGTTCTAATGTGGTATGTGGTCAATGAGGATCTTCTGGGCACTAAAAGCTCTCTTCCCAGCCCTGGCTGTTACTCCATCACTTCCACATCCCTTTCCACCCTCTTTTCCTCCAGGACTATCTCCCTCATTTTCTGGGTTTTTAATTTAAAAAATTTTTGAGAATGAAAATCTGCTTTTTCTTTAGCCTGCCCCTTGCTGCTTTGAGAAATAAAAAATAAGCAGAATCTAGTGACAAACATGGAGATATTTCTTCCATAATACATGTGTAGTTGAGCAAAACAAATTCCTATGTTGGCTACATCCAAAAACAAAACAAAAAATTCATTCTGCACTCCTCAGCCTGTTTCATCATGAGTTCTTTGAAATCACAGTTAGTCATTGTCTTGATCAGAGTTCCGAAGTCCTTCAAAATTGTTTTTACAATAGTATTGTTATTGTATAATTTGTTGTCCTAGTTCTGCTTATTTCATTCGGCATCACTTTATACAAGTCTTCCCAATTTTCTCTGTAATCATCCCCTTCACTATGTCTTATAGCTCCACAGTATTTTTTTATCCCACTCATATACCATCTGCCTGTTTTTCATTATGTCACACTGGGGCTTGGAGCTGAGAAGTCCTGAGTTCAAATCCTGCCTCATTTACCAGCTAGGCAACTCTGAACAAGTTCCTTAATCTCTGTTTGCTTCAGTTTCCTCAACTATAAAAGGGAGACAAGAGCACCTATCTCCCAGGGTTGTGATGAGGATATTTGTAAAGTGCTAGCATTGTACACAGTAGGTGCTATATAAATGCTATCAGTATTATTAACAGAATGAATTTTCACTGTAACTGATGAATGATTATTCTGACAAATGATCATCCAGCCTCTGCTTGAAGACCTCCAAGGAGAGGGAACTTCTGAATCATCCCATTCCATTTTTTCATGATATCAAGACTATATTTTCCTCTTTCCAACTTTTCCCCCATAGCTCCGGGCTCTGCAGACTGGGGCCAGCCAGATCAACTCTAATCTCTCCCATTTTGTTCTCTTTCCTTTCTCCCTTCCCAGTTCATGCCTTTTCCTGGTCTCCTTAGGCCTCCCCATTTCCCCTCTTGTCTCTTTGTTGCTCAGGCATTTCAATTGTGTCTAACTCCCTGTGACTCCATTTGGGGTTTTCTTGGCACAAAACGGTGGAGTCATTTGCCGTTGTTCACCATTTTCTTATCCGGCTCATTTTACAGATGAGGAACCTGAGGCAAACAGAGTGAGATGCCTTCCCCAGGATCACACAGCTAGTGTCTACTTTCCCCTAATTTGTTTTTCTTTCTCTTTCTTGCAGCAATTGTTTACATGTGGTTGAACCAATGCCTGTACCAGGCCATGATGTGGAGGCTTACTGCTTGCTGTGTGAGTGTAAATATGAGGAAAGAAGCACCACCACTATCAAGGTATCCTTGCCCAATGCCTGCCTCCCCTCCAGGCTCATTTCTTTTCCCATCCCTCTCTCCCTCTCTTCTCTAACTCTCCACAATCCAGGTTCTGCCGGCCGGCCCCTCTCACACAGGGCAACTCCCAGCCTTCTCTGGTCTTCCTAGCCAGCCTCTTCACTTTGGCTCTTCCCAACAGTGTCAAGGGCCCTAGGACAACTGGTTAGGATTCTATCCCTTGCTCTGTCCAGTTCCAATCAATCTATCTGCAAGCATTTATTTTTAATTCAAATTCCCAATCCTCTCCCTCTCTCCCTTCCCCCATCCATGAAGAAGGCAAGCAATGTAACTGATATCCATTATACATGTGAAGTCATGCAAAACGTATTTCCTTATTTCCCTTGTGATCAGCAAGCATTTATTAAGTACTTACTATGTTTCAGGCATAATTTTAATCACTGGCAAGGCCAAAGTCAAAGCGAGATCATCCCAGCTCTCAAGTAGCTTATAAAAACAATGTTTTTATAATGGGGGCAGCAGGCAACTTCTAGCTTTGGATATTTCCATTCTAAAAGGTAATGGAACCTACAAGGACCTCATTGATCAGGGATGGAACCTAAGAACTGGGATACCCTTCATACTCCCCTTCTCTGTTTCCTCTAACCCTCATATTTCCCATCCTCCCAGTTGGGGGGGGGGTGAAATGAATGAATGAGTTTGCCATTTCCTTTTCCAGCTCATTTTACAGATGAAGAAACTGAGGCAAACTGGATTAAGTGACTTGCCCAGGTATACATAGTTATAAAGCATCTGAGGTCAAATTTGAACTCAGAAAACCCAGATCTTTCTGACTCCAGCCCCAGAATTGTACAACTTAGCTATCCATGAATTAAAGAGAGAGAATATACATAATTTAATAGAAAAAAGAAGAAAGTCATTTAATAGAAAAGAGGCATCTCTAATAATCCTGTTACTGTTCCCTTCTCTAGGCAAGAATGCATCTAATCTAACCTTTTTTAAAAAATTGGACCAAATCTGTGGTTTCCTTAGTAAGTCTGTGCTTGTTCTGAAGGATCAAGTCTTGGGGAGCTGCTTGAAACTTGGTCAAACTTCTTCCCCCAAAACACACAGCCAATAGATGTCAGAAGTGAGACTTGAACTTGTCTTCCTAGCCCTAAAGTAGTCTCTCTCTAAACTACTCTCCTTTATCTAAAATAAAAGTCCTCCAAGCAAAGAGATAATCTGCTCTTCCAATCCAGTAACTATTCTCAGCCAGAAAGTTCTCATTGCTGTCTAACATAATCCCTTCCTGCTACCATTTCCAAGAGAGGACTATTGAAGGAATGGCTAGTATTCTTGGGCAGAATTTGCAGAGGGATAGATTTCAGTCAAAGTTAAAGAAAAACTTAGCCAACTGTTAGAGCTTTCCAAAAGAAAAATGTGTTACACAAAGAAGTAATGAGTTTCCTGTCTATAAAAGTCTTTAATAAAGTAAAGGACCATCTTTGAGCTGTATTATTGGAGGGCTCCTTGATCAGGAATAGTTGATATCTGAAGACCTTTTCAATGGAATTCTATAACTTTATACAATGAAGAGCAGCAACCCCTGTGGATTTATAAATAATTATCTTCTTTCAGGCTAAATAGTGGGACCTTCCCTGTGGTTGTCTTTACCCTGACCCAAAAAGCACCTTTTTTTCCTGTGTTAATTTCTTGTTTTCACACCTTTAAAAAAAAAAGATGTCTATTCTTTACACACACCCCCAACATACACACACACACACACACACACACACACACACACACACACACACATATCCCTTAGTCATCACCCTGTCAACTTGTGCAGACTTAATTCCTTTCATCTTCCCTCCTGAGTAAACCCCTCCCTTAAGCAGGTTCCCTCTCCTTCTCTGAACTCCCTCCAGTGGGGCCCCACCCTCTGGGGACCAAATGCCTGAGCCCATACCCTCTGTGCCAGGGAGGGTAAGAGGGAGAAGGGACCTCACCCTATAAGAGGGAGAAGGGACTTCCCAGCCCCAAGACCTCCTAATCCCATGGATTTCCCTCTAGTGATTTTTCCTGGGTGACCTTCCCCTGGCCCCAAGCCTTTTGTAGACCGGATCCCCTTCTTTCTTTGCCCCTTACTAAGGATGGTGTTGAGAGGCAAAAATGATAAGATCATTGATTTAGAGTTAGAAGAAACCATAGTGATGACCTAGTACAACCTTATTGTTTTATAGATGAGGGAACTGAGTCCCACAGAGACTAAATCTAACCTGGGAAATCAGTTGTATAAGGGATAGCAATATCCAGTTCTCCAGCCCCCAAGGAAATCCAAATGCTAAATATCTTTGAGCAAGAATGGAGAACTAGGGATAGCACCCAGAAGTGCTAAGCTTACATCCACCCCAATCTCTGTGTGAGAAGGTCTTTATTCTTTCTCCTAGTTAACCAGGGTTAGGGTCAACAGTAGAAACTCTTGGCTTTTGCCCATCCCCCAAAAGATTAGAAGTGGGCTTCTTTTGCGTCAAACCCATCAGTCATTAGTCCTGATTCTCTGTTGAATCAATCCCCCTTCTTCATAGAAGGATGCTTAACAGTTATTCTTCCTCCTGTGACTACAGCTACTTCTAGAGTATGATTTTCCCTTTATCTAATCTGTCCAACAAACAGTAGAATAATACAAGATACAAATTCAATGTTCAACAAGAATAATATTCTCCAAATATCAATTTGCTTATAAATTTACAGTGGATGTTTATATTCATGATAGTAGGCAATTAAGTAATACAATAGAATTAAGAAAGGCTTGGAATTAGGAAACATTGAGTTCAAACTTGCCTCAGACTTTTAGCTGTCACTAACTTTGTTAGGTCAGTCATTTAATTTCTCTTAGCCATCTATAATATTTATGAATATTACAACCACTTCCTCGGACTGTTAGAAGAATCAAATGATTTAAAACACTCTATAAGTGCCAGTTATTATTATCACCATCATTATCATCATCATTATTATTATTAGATAGAATGAATCACACTTTCTGCTTCTAGGTCTTCCATGTTCCCTTCTTCCCCAAAACGGCCTAATTGTTAAGTCCGTCCTACTTTGCAGTCTTTCCTCCAACTTGAAAAAACTTTGGACAAACCCAATATACAGCTCCCCTCTTCTGTCCCTCAGGAGCATGAAATGAATGCTCTCCTGTAGCTTTTGTAAAGCCCTCTGTCTACATTTCCCATGACTCACTTTTACAGTCAGTGTCTAGATAACACAATTGATAAGAGTACTGTATCTGGAGTCAGGATAATCTGTGTCCAAATCCAGCCTCCAACACTCTCTATCCATCTGACTCTAGTTAGGTCATTTGCTCATTGTCTCATTGACATCCACTGTAAAAAGGGAATAATAACAGCTTCTACCTCACAGGGTTGTCATGAGGACTGGATGAGATAATATTCGTAAAACACCCAGCACTTAGTAAGCACTTAATAAATGCTTGTTCCAGCCTTCTGCTAGAAAGTCTTCAGGGATTATTGTTTTTCCACACTCCTTCAGACCGTGGTTTACACATTATTTTGCACTTATTTATGTTTTCAAGTCTAAGATTTTTCTGTTTTGTAGAGGGAGGAAAGGAAGGATATGATCTTCACTAGATTAGAAGTTCCTTGAGGGCAGGATTTGACTCTTCTGTTTCCCCATGCCTCTGACTCCCTCCACCCCTCACTGAGCTGTATCCCTTCTTCTCAGGTCATCATCGTCATTTATCTGTCGGTGGTGGGTGCCCTGCTCCTGTACATGGCCTTCCTCATGCTGGTAGATCCTTTGATCAGAAAGCCAGACGCCTACACTCAGCCACTTCACAATGAGGAGGAGAATGAGGTAACAATGGTGGGAGAGGAGCTGGTGGGGGACGGAGGAGGAAGCTGTCCTTGGGCCATTGGCCATCCTAAGAGGTCTCAAGGATCAAATGAGATAATATATAAAGTCCATTGCAAATCTTAAACCCTTACCTAAATGCTAGAGTTATAATGGATAATTTGGAGAAGAAAATGGCAAATCATTCTAATATCTTTGCCAAGAAAACATCAAATGGGGTCACAAAGAATTAGTCATGGCTAAAACAACTGAACAACAACAAAATCATAATAATGTTATTATTTTTTCCAGTTAAATTGAGTACTTCTATTGCCCTTGTCCTAAGTGAGAGATGGGTGACATTTTCCCACCTAATATTCTTTCTATCTACTTTACTTACAGGATTATAGATTTAGAACTGGAAGGGACCCAGAAGCAATTGGTGTTGCAATGGACTTAGTATGGGAAAGATCAAACCTACCTCAAAGAGTTCAAACCTACCTCAGGCACTTAACAGTTGTGTGACCTTGGGCAAGTCTCTTAACCCTATTTACCTCAGTTTCTTCATCTGTGAATGAAGATAATGATAGCACCTACCTCCCAGGATTGGTCTGGGAATCAAATGAAGTAACATAAGACTTTAAGGTGCTATATAATCTTTTCTCCCAATATTACAAATGAAAAAACCAAGGCACAGAAAATTTAATGACTTGCCCAGTGTCACACAAGTAATAAATGGTAAAATCAGAATAGGAACTCAGTCCCTGGTTCTTTCCATTATACTGTTTCCTACTCGTGTGTGCAGTCCAGATATCTAGTAACATTTGTGTATGTAAACGTTAGAACCAAGGACTTGGGAATCAGTCCAATAGGTTTCTTCACTTTGATGTCCCAAGAAACTCCCTTGAATCTTGGCTAATGCCTTATGCCAGGACATTCCAGTACACAGATCTGTTTGCTTAGTTTAAGAGATTTCCTGTGTTTCTCGTTTGTCCCCTACCAAACAAGAAAGAAAGTGAATTGACCAAAAAACACTGCAGTGTATTCAAAAAAATAGAATCTAGGAGTCCAGTTTATTAGGAATTCAAAAGGAAAAAATTCCTTCAAAAGGATTTGGGGGAAGAGGAATTAAAGAAGTAGCAGATTCATTTATTTATTTGTTTAGTCACTCATTCATTCATTTAATAAAGATCTATTAGGTACCCATTCTTTGCTGGACACTGACAAATAGATTCTATGAGGAATACAGAGAATACAAAACAGAGGTCTGTTCCTTGACTAGGACCTTGCTAGGTTCTGTGTAGGTATCATTTAGCCTTTGGGATCTCATTTTTTTCATATGTAAAGTGAGATGACCACTATTCCAAAGGACCAATGATGAAAGATGCTGCTCACATCTTGATAAGAAAGGGAACAGACTCAGAGTGCAAAATGAGACATATTTTTGGACCTGGCCAGTTTGGGGATTTGCTTTGCTTAACTATGCATATTTTTATGGGGTTTTGTTTTTCTTTTTCAATAGGGGTGTGGAGTAGAGGAGGTGGGAGGCAGAAGAAACAGATTTTTTCCTATTGAAAAAAAAAGTTTAATAAAATAAAATAAGGTGGTTGGAGTGGAGGAATAGCAGATCTCTCAGTTCTTGCTCTGTGGTCTCATAATCTAAGTAGGAACTAATATTCAAAACTAATAAGTTATGTTTCTATAATAACATACATTTCTATAAAATTTTAAGACTTACAAAGTACATTGTTCAAAATGGAGGTAATGGAAGTTATAATTCCCTACTTTGCTGATGCAGAAACTGAAACATAAAAAGATTAAGTGACTTCATCCACACTCAGTCATCAACAGGACCTGAAACAGGATTTGAATTCCCATCTCCTGGGCACTCTGAGTATTTTTTTTTGCTGAGGCATTTGGAGTTAAGTGACTTGCCCAGGGTCACACAGCTAGGAAGTGTTAAGTATCTGAGACAAGATTTGAACTCAGGTCCTCCTGACTTCAGGGCTGGTGCTCTATCCACTGCACCACCTAGCTGCTCCCAGTCTGAGTATTTTTGAAAGCTGATTCTTTTTGTACAAACTAGTAAGGAGGGCTAAATTGAGTACATATGTAGCCATAGTGCAAAGAAACGTGTACCAGGTTCAAATGAGTGATTCATATTTAGTCCCACAGGACAGCAAGGGGTTGGCTGGAGTAAGAAGGCAGGGTATCATAAAGTATCAGTCTACATTGTTATTATTCACTTGTTTCAGTCATAGTCAATTCTTTATGACCCCATTTGGGATTTTCTTGGCCAAGATACTGAAGTGGATTGCCATTTTCTTCTCCAACGCAAGATGAGGAAACTGAGGCAAACAGGGTTAAGTGACTTGCCCAGGGTCACCCAGCTGTTAAGTGTCCAAGGTCAAGGAAGATGAGTCTTCATGATTTCAGACCCAGGGCTCTGTGCCCTATGGTGCCCTCTAGATACCCTGATAAACTAATAAAAACCTTTGTCATATACAGTGTTCCACACCTGTAGACCCCCACCTTTACAAAGGAGCTCTGCTTTGCTTCCAAAGTTCTCATAACCTGATTCCAATCTATCTTTCCATTAGATCCCTCTTCATGCTCTCCAATTCAGCCAAATTGGCATATTCCCTGTGACCTAGCTACCCTTCCTATCACATGACAGAAAAAGAAAAGAAGCAGAGCAGATTTCTAGAGGGATCCTGCCAGTGTGAGGATGCAGTGATTTTATATAACAATAATTTATATAACAACAACAATAATAATATTTATGTAGTGTTTACTAGGTGTCGGACACTTTACAATTATTATCTCATTTGATCAACCATGACCTTAATCTGAGGGTCAAACAAGCAATTTGCAGCCCTCCTTGGTTCACCTGAAACCAGATCCAGATTATACTATAACTGGGAAATATTTAGTGAAAAAAAAAAAATAAAAATACGATAAAACATAGATAACATTACATTTCAAAATTAAGTCAATGTGCAACCTGCAGGGATCCACCTATACTGATTATTGATCCCCATTTCTATTCAAGCGTGACATCACTGATCTAAGTCATTATTCTTAATTTTGTGTGTATATCTGATAAAGTCTATAGATCCCTTTGCAAAATAATGTTTTAAGTGCAAACCACAGAATTTACAATGCATGATTACAAATGAAACCATTTAGATTTATTTGAAATTTAAAACATTTTAAAAACAAATTCTCAGATCTCTCCCTTCACTACCAAGAGAAAATGTAGCAAATATGCTTATGGCTGAAGAGGGAATAGAATTGAGGTTGGGGCTGAAATGAGACTGATCTTAAAGGGTGTGGTCAAAGTATTCCTAGGCCATCCATCTCTTAGTTGAACCAGACTTCCTCAGTTCTACCCTCCCCTCCTACCTCTAGCATCCTGTTGATCTGATTTTGACTGAGGGTGGAGCAGAGGATGAACATTTCCCTATTGGGAGGGGGGGTCTATGTTTTGGGAAGGGGGTGGCGCTGACAGTTGGGTGGTCTGATGTTCAAGGGAGGAAACTTCGGCTCCCTACCTGGTTATTAATGTGCAGTAATAGCAGCCCTGATAGGGGAGGGGCGTATCTAATAAACACATGGTGATTAGGGGTAATGTGGTAATTGCAGTCCTGGCTGGGGGTGTAATTGAGAGATGCTGAATGGTGATTATATAGCCTGATGCTGCTATTTCCCTGGAATGCATGGCTCTCAGGCATGGTCTTTGTTTTGTCTCTAGCCACCTCGGATACAAAGCCAGAGGGAAGGGGTCAGGCTCTTTGCCAAGAGCAGCCCCCCTCTTTTCTGACTTTTAGGGTGATGATCATAAGATCAAAGATTTAAGGTTGGAAGAAATAACTTAATTAACCTCCTTCCTTTTAGAGATAAAGAGCCTGGGACCCAGAGATCATGTAGGTGACCCTTCCAAGGTCACACAAGTCAATTGGACTAGAATTCAGTCCAGGCCCTCTTGTTCCAAATCCAGCACTTCAGTATTGTCTGTCTTCAATAGACAAAAATTCATTGTGTAGAAGAAATACTTTGATTTGTCTCTTGGTCCAGAAGATAGAATTTTAGTTATTAGGAGTTACAGGGAAACAGATCAAGTCAACCAGGAGAAGCAGCTTCCTCATGATGGGACAGTGGGACAGGTTGTCTGATGAGGTAAGTTTCCATCCCTGGAGATGGTTAAGATAAGAGTCTAGCTGAGTAAGCCTGGAGGGAGAGATTTTTACAGGAATGGGAAGTTGGGCTAAATCAGAGATTCTTGAGTTTTTTGTGTGTGATGGGCCTCCTTGGCCTACTGGGATAACCAGTCCATAGATTTCTTCTCAGAAAAATGTTTTCAAATTATTGAAGTAAAATACTTTTAGTTGGATGTGAATGAAAATGAAGAAATATTTTTCCACCCAAATTCATAGATTCCCCTCAACTGTTGTACAGACCCTTATAATTCATTCAGTTCAACTTTATTATCTTAAATAAGAGAAAACGGAAGCTAAAAAATAATAAGTAGATGGCTTAAGGAACAAGAGCTAGAATTTGAAATCAGATCCTTTGTCTCTATTCATATATATTTTCCACTGTGCCATGCCTGCTACTGTTCTATGATTCTATTCTATAACTATTAAATGTTGGGGAGCTTTTGGTATAAACTCCGAGAATAACTCGGGCCTGCCTCCTTAGGGACTTCTCTTCTGCCATAGATATTCATCTTTTTCCAAGCCATGTGAAATAAAATATAGCATGCCAGAAGTGAATGTATTTGAAGTGGGTGCTAATGCTCCCTAAGGGCCTTAAACCCGCTGACATTCTCTGACTTGGCTTGGAGTCTGATCCAGTGGCATTTCCTCCCTGACACCTCCTGGATTTCTATGTGGTCTCTCTACCTGATAATTCCTAAATGACTGCTTTTCTTTCTTTGCCTTCTACTGTCCCCTTCATCTGTTCCTATGAATTCTTGATCTCCTTCAAGCAAGATTATAAAATCAAACTTTACTGCACATGGCATCATGTTGGGCATTGTGCTTAGAGTTATATAGGCACAGTTCCTATTATCTAGGGCTTTGCAGTCCAAGCCACTCATTTCCACATACAAATATAGAGAGAACATATATAGAAAAAAATTAATGTTTACACTATTCTTCAGCCAAAGGTTTATATGCATTTAAGGTACTATGAGTGATAGAGCTATGGAAATTTCATCTTTAGACAAAATTGGGGAGGGAGAAGTTATTTCCTCTTGGGATTCCTAGAAAAGGTAGGATATCAGATAGGATGCTCAAAAGTCAGAAAAAGAGTAATTGCTGTGTTGGAACTGGAGAGATCACAGTTATAATTTAAGTTAGAGACGGGGGCATTGAGAGATCATCTCCAATGGTTCTTAAACTTTTCTGTGTCATGGACCATTTGACAAGCTGGTGATGCCTATGAATTCCTCAAAATAATGCTTTTAAATGCATAAAATTAAATACATAGGAATAGAAGAAAGGAAGCCAATTATATTGAAGCACAATTATCAAAATAATTTTTTAGAAAACAAGTTCACTGACCCCAAGTTAAAACCCTCTAAATGCCTTCGTTTTACAAGTGAAGAGAACCTGAGATTGAGTGATATACCCAAAATCAGATAAGTAAAGAAGTATCAGAGCCAGGAGTCAAATGAAGATCTTTGCCCAGAGCTTTATTCTCACTCTGGTGATCTGGCATGAGGTCATGCCAAACAGTGCAGAGCTGGTACAGGGAAAGAGAGCAGCCACCATAAAAGACTAAAGCTTTAGGGAAACAAGTTGAATGAGACAAATAACTTTCCTGTATTCTATCTTCTGACCCTGAACTGGTTTCTGGATGTAAATCTCTATTTCTGTACCCAGGTTTCCATTGATCAGTGCCTTGAATTTGGGTATTCTGAAGAAATTCAAATACTGACCCATTTTGGCCTTTTGGTTTATAATTCTCGACTCTTGAGGTGAACCCCATCCCTCTCTCCATAAGATGTTATCCTTTTCCAGGATACAATTAATAACAAGAAGGGATAGGATTCCTGGATTCTCTGCCTCCAGTTTTTTTACTTGTCCAGTATACTGTGACATGACATCTATGGCAGATACTGGGCCCTCAGGCCACTAAACAAAAGAGAGTTCAGGAGCCCATATCTTCATAGAGTCCTTAAGGAGAGAACAAAAGGATTTTGATGACAATGGTAGGAATTTAGGTTTCCTCCTGGGAAGAAAAGGATAGCTGAGCACTAGCTGACCTGTTAGAATTCCTTCCAACACAAGGCATCCAGGATTCCTGGAAAGTCAGCGTTCCTTCACATCAGTCGAAATGGTCCCTGACCTCAAGCTCATTTCTCTCTGAGGATCCAGAGCTGGCTTTAGCCTATGAGATCCACCCTATGAGATCCACCCCCAAACATAGTCAAGTTTAGGAGGCGATTGCTGGGTCATGTCTTTAAAGTCAAGAGTTCTGAGCAACCCATTCTTGACATAATTCTTCTGGTCGAGAAGTTCTCCCAGATGCCAGGCAGGTGGGCGCCCTTTCCAGTGTCAGGCCCAGAGTCCCCAGAAGGAGATGAAAGCTTGTCCCTTTCCCTTTGAAAACTCTGGCAAGAGCCACCCCAGCCTCCTGATTGCTGTGTGCTGCCTTTTCTAGGATTCCAGCAGCATTAGTGCTAATCCCAGAGCTCAGACACCCTTTGAAAGGAGGAAGTGAGCGTGTTTGCTTGGACAGAAATGACAAACAGAAGGTTTTTGTTTTTTTCAGATGCACAGGTTTAACCTTCTTTGAAGAAAGAGAAGGATAAGCTATTCATAGAAACACCTAGCAGTTACTTATGCCTCATGGCGTGGTCCTTCATGAGTTAAGGTATCTCCATAACCAAGAACCTGTGCATTATCTCAAATAAGTGTAGAAAAGTGCTTCATAAAGCACCATCCAAATATTACCTATCATCATCAACATCTTCATTGGTTCAGCTCAGACCAGACCCAGTTACCTGGTTCAGGTTTAAGCACACATTTGCCCAAGTTGGACATGATGGTCTCTTAGGTTCCTTCCAACTCCTGGAGTCCATAGGATAGGTAGGTATGCTAGGAATCCTAAGAGAGAGAAATGTAGCAATAAAGTAATACATTCCATACAATGCTGGACTTAGGATCAAGATAACCTGAGTTTGAAATTTGCCTTATTAGTTTTGTGACCCTTAGCAAGTCACTTAGCCTCCATATATTGGAGGCTATAATAGCACCTTCCTCCCAGGGTTGTTGTGATGATAAAATGAGATAACATAATTAAAGCATTTCAAAAAGCTTAAATCTAAATGCTACCTAGCTATTACTGTATAGAGAAAGGCTCAAGTTTAGTTATAATGGTGATTAGAAAAAAAAAAATTAAAGGGTGGGGATCATTGACCCTGGAAAAAGAAAAGACCAAGGGAAGATTTAAAGTAACTTGTACATATAATATGATCATTATCATGTATTGTGTAACCAGTATGTGGATCCAAAGGAAGATGGAACATGAATGCAAGCATTAAGGATCTTCCTGTCTAAAGACATATGCATGAATTAATAGACCCAAAAGGTAGTCATTTAAGATCGATATCAGTTTGGGCAGAAAATCATCCCACAATCCTTCTTTGGTTCTTTGTAATATAATACGACTATGATGACAATGACTCTCAAGTCCAAGAGAAAAAAAAAATAATTGACTGCATGAGAGTCCCATGTTTACCTTTGCTGGGATCCTTTAGAGATAGGAGGGCAAAATATATTGTCTGTGCTCCTTAAAATTTTTTTAAATAGCACGTTAGAGGTGTATAAATGGACAAGGTGACTGGGTGGGTCCAGCTTTTGACCCCTTTTTCTGTTGCCACATCCAGCTCCCATAGTTTTCCAGAACAGATTGGGGGACAGGCCTAAGTTGGAGAGGAAAGGAAATAGGGTTATTGGGATTCTTCCTGTTCCCACCCCATCGTTCTCTCTCCTGAGAGGGAACGAGGATTAGGTCTGATTTGATGCATCTCTGAAGCAGATGTGGTGTCTTTAATACCTTTTAATCAGATTATTAGCAGTGGAAACACAGGACCACTCAGCAGCAGCTTTTCCCCCACTTAGGAGCTGTTTGTTAAGACTTTACATGAAGGGAAAACAAATGACGCTGTGGTAATGTGGTGGATTTCAGCATGTTCCCTTAATGCTGCTGCTCTTGGCTCCCTGGATTCCAGTCCTCCACTGGTGAGACATAGACATGCATGAGGGAGCTCAGCCCTCCAATCCCAGAAGTTAAGTGCCAAAGGGGTAGCTGAGGCAAGGTCCCTTTTCCTGCTCTGGATCTCTCTTTTCTCATCAAGGAGAGATAAAGCATAAATCTGTACCTGGCTTGTAGATGGAGACCACAGGCTCACGGAAAAATGGTTTAGAGCTGAAAGGAGTGTTAGGGATGATCAGATCTAACCCCCCTCATATTTATGGATAAGGAAACTGAGGTTACTAAGTGTCTAAAGCTGGATTTGCACTTGAGTCTTCCTAGCTACAAGCCTAGCATTCCCTCTATCTAGCCACCTCACTGATGCTGGAATAATGTAGGAATGAACAAGAAGAAATTATTTAATCTTAAAGTCCAGATAAGCATAATCTTAGAGCTAAAAAAACCAAACACCTTAGAAGCTATTTAGCCTGACCTCATTTTAGAGATGAGACAATCAAAACCTTACCCAAGGTCAAAATGAAAGACAGAGTGAGGATTTGAATCCCAAGTCTCCTGACTCCAAGCACTAAGTGGTGCAGTGACTAAAGTCAGTAAGTTCTGAATTCAAAAGTCTGAGACACTAGCTATGTGATGCTGGGCATGTCACTTAACCCTGTTTGCCTCAGTTTCCCCATTTGTAAATTAACCTGGAGAATGAAATGACAAACCATTCCATTATCTTTGCCAAGGAAACTCCAAATAGGATCACATAAGAATTGGACCCAACTGAAAAATGAATGAATGACGATAATATCCCTGACTCTAAATACAGAATTTTCCCTTATTACACTGTTACTTCTCTATTCACCTGGAGGTTTGCACCAGAGTCAATTAGAAATCTCCTTTATTTCCTTCCATAGAATTAAGTGTTGAGAAGAAACTTAGAGGCCATCAGTTCCAAAATTTACTTGAGTAGCTATCTTTTCTAAGTCACTAAGTAATCACTCAACCCTTCCTTGAAGACTCCTATGATGGAAAATGCCACAAAGATAGCCATTCCCCCTTTCCCCAATGGTCTCTTCACAAGTTTCACCTACTGCTTCTAACTCTGGCATTTGTGTCCAAGCAGATTCAGTCTGTTACCTCTTCTGCATGATAGCTATTCAAATATTTTATGTCCCATTATTCCTCTATCTCCTTTCTCAGGCTAATCAAAAACTAGTTCCTTCAACTAACCTTTGTTGTTGTTGTTGTTTGTCCTTCATTTTTTGAAGAGGATCAATGATATCTTAGGGTGATATGGCACGGACCCAGCATCCTCAATATCCTGCATCCTTCCCCTAGCCAGTCGATCAACATCCTTTCTAAGATGTCTACTTACCTTGCCAGCCATTCAAACAATACCCATTGAATTTGTTTCTATGTCAATAATGCAGAAATCTCCTGGAGAAGGAGGCAGAGAAAAGAAATGACACTTGGAATCATTTATATTTGGGAACTAATTCTGCTTAACTGTTAGTCAATTCAGTTCAGTTCTTCAACAGTTAAGAATCTTTTCTTCAAAACTCTGTAGTGGGCACTTGGGGAACTAAAGAGTTGAGATCCTTGACAGAAATAAGATAATAAGTATAGAAAAGTGCTTCATAACCCTTAAAGGTACTGAGAAGAGGACATAGTCTCAGAGCTGGAAGAGATGGTTGAACCACGTAGTTCCATTCTTTGATTTTACATCTGAGAAAATTGATCCAGAGATAGAAAGTGACTCAGCTAAGATGACACGGGCAGTGAGGGTCAGAAGTTTGATTTTTACCCAAGTCCTCTGACCCCAAAACCATTCATTTCTCTTGTTAATTGGTGGTAAGGGTACATGTGTAGAAGAAAGGAACTTTAAATGTGCACAGATTCAGAAGAGAGGTGTTTTTTTGACATCCCACAGAATCTAAGGTTTGGAAATAGCCTTTGAGGCTTCCCCTTCAGCCCAACCTATACCTGAAAAGAGATCCCCTTCAGAGAGGGCTTTTGTGTGTCATGGACCCTCCTGGCAGCCTGGTGAAGCCTGTGGACCTCTTCTCAGATTGATGTTTTTAAATGCATAATCCAAAACACAAAGGAATACAAAGGAAACCAATTCTATGAAAATACAGTTATCCAAATACTTTAGAGAAGAGACCTTATCTTCAATCTGAACTTCTAGAGGGTGAGACTACTTAGCTCACTTTATACCTTGGCACATGGCATGGGTGCATGTGTGTGAGTGGAGAGAAGGGTACTTTTTAATGGGGGTGATGAACTTTCCACCCAGCCCCCTAAGCACCAAGTTATCCCACCTCTCTGGGCCACTGCCTGATTGCCTGCTGTCTTACCCACCCCACCCCTTCCCCCCATCCCCACCGCTTCCCTCCCTCCTCCCCCAGCTTGGCAGCCTGAGGATGTCAGAAGCTGTGCCAGCTTAGGGCCTTAGAAGCAAAGTTTCATGTGCTGAGCGGCTCTGGGCTCCCAGAGGTGTGCTAATCCCTTAAGAGGTGTGTGGCAGGAGATGAGAGACGGGAAGAGGCTGGGAGGAAATCCCCATGGGGGCGGGGGCCTGGCCCTCGGCTCTAATCCCCCCCAAAGATCAGGCTCGGGTCCTTCAGGAAATGCATGGGCTCGGGAGCTTCAGAAGCAGGGAAGTGGTAATTAGAGAAGAAGGCTGCTTTCGACGGAGGCAGTTCCGAGATCGAAGGGGAAGAGGAGGCGGGAGTCGGAGGGAGAATTGGGGAGGGGGACGTGAGGGTTGAGAATGAACCTCAGGAAAGGTCAGGGATAAAAAGGAGAAACCTGGCACCCCAGGTTCTCATTGGAACTAGATTCCCCAGGTGAGTGTGTCCCATCAGGGAAGTCAGAATCCCACAATCTCAGAATTGGAAGGAGCTTTGGAAGTTACCCAGTCCAACCTATACCTGGACTGGGAGCCCCTCTTACAATAAATGAGCCAGCCTTTGCTTGGAAACTTCTTTTAAGGGGAAACTATAAAAGCCGCTCCTTCCTCTTTCTTTGGACAGTTGGAATTGTTAGGAAACGTTGCCTCTATACAACTGGCACCCATCACTCCAATTTCAGTCACTTAGAGGCAAGTAGAAAAGCCCAATCCCTCTTGCACAGATATTTGAATACATGTCTTGCCCTACTCCATCCCCAAGCCTTCTCTTCCCCAAGCTAATCATTCCCAGTTCTTTCAGAATCCT
Source organism: Sminthopsis crassicaudata (assembly GCF_048593235.1). Classification (NCBI taxonomy): domain Eukaryota; kingdom Metazoa; phylum Chordata; class Mammalia; order Dasyuromorphia; family Dasyuridae; genus Sminthopsis; species Sminthopsis crassicaudata. The sequence goes on along the minus strand of NC_133620.1, from coordinate 96,127,480 downwards.
CAGGTAATGTGATCTCAAGGCTCTTCCCCATCTTGATTGCCCTGATTTAGACCTACACCCTACCTAAATGCAGATGCAGCAGAAAATCCCACTCTTGTCTGGGACAAAGCTCTGTAACTGCTTTGGAGTAGCCAGGTGTTGTGGTAATGGTAACATGCAGTTACATAGCACTTAAAGTGCCATGAAAAGTGATTTCCTCATCTGATCCCAGAGTATTATCATTTCCATTTTTGTTCAGATTAGCTCGGAGAGACTGTGATATCATGGACCATACTAAGAGTATCTGAGAGGAAAGATTTGAACTCTGACCTCCTGACACCAAATCCCAAACTCTAATAGGCCATACTGCCTTACCCATCTTTTTTTAATTGTTTTGTTTAGTTTAGTTTTGTGGAGTCCTCTTGAGATTTATCCAAAGCAAAGTTTTAGAACAGTCAAAAATGAAAGAGAAGGCATTGAGTTTAGTGGTAGTCCTTATTTATTCAGGGCCTGAGAGTGAGCAAAATTCTTTCCCAAGAATTCCCTAACAAGTATTTTTTTCCTTATCCCCATTTTACAGATGAGGAAATTGAGGCCCATTGAAGTTAAGCAATTTATTCAATTGGTGAATGAAAGCTGGGATTTGGATTCAACTTTTCTGATTGTTAACACTAATGCTATTTGTAGTGTACCATGGACAAAAAGGCAAGGGCAAACTGGAGGAATGTTGTTGGATTATTTCTGAAAAGGGGAGGAAATGCAGATTTTCCCATTTTCCAAGTTCCTACAGTCTGGTTTATGATTCCTGAAAGAATTGAATTGTGATTCAAATTAGTCACTTTCACTGTGCCCATCTCACTTCCCCATTCATGATTTATATCTCTGATATTTCCAAAGACACTAAAGGAAGCTAGGAGAGAAAAGGAAGCTTAGAGGTGTTAAATAGAAAGTTAGAATTTGAATACACAACTACCAACTCCCCAATCTGGGTTTTGCTTCTCTGGAGATAGTTTTTCTTGGTTTGATCTGTACTTGCAGGAGTACATCTCTGGCCCAACCCAGAACTATCTGCACCGCTCCCACCTATATGAGTCTGGACTCTGGCTCAGGTCGAATGAGACAAGAATAGCAGCTATAAACATCCTTCTGGCCTCCTGAGCTCATTCTGAGCTAGAAACCCTAAATAAGTAAATAAAGTGCTCTTAAGGGTTTTGTAGACCACAATAAGATTGCATCCCCATCCCTTTCTGATCCCTCTGCTCAAGCTGGGGGAGGGGATAATCTGCCATTGAGGATCCAACTGATCCTGGTTCCATCTATGCACAAATCATGCAGCATTTAGCTTCAGCCATCCCCCAAAGATGGAGTTGTTGAATACTTCCCCTGAGCACATGACTTGACCATCCTCTGTTGGAGGTGTTGGAGGCCTTCCCTATTTCTTTTGGTTCCTTTGCCTCCTCCCCTAATCTTGAAAGTTTTCCATCTTATAGTTGAGGGTTTCTTAAACTTTTTCCATTTGTAACTCTTTTAGCCAATAACTCCCAAATGGATAGGTCTATAAAATAGATATACAAATCAAACATTTATTGATAACCATAACTTCACAACTTCAATCATTCACATACAGAAAATAAACCTAGGAAAAAATATATAAAGCTGAGGTCTGTTTCATGGAATGATGTTGCATACAGGCACCCAGATTCAGCAGCAGGAGCTGGGGGACTTGGGGAGATCACCTTTAGAAAGTGCTAGAGAAACATGAGATATAACTGATAATGGGAGAGAGGAGGAATCTCCCTGATATCTTCCAGCTTGGCTAGAGGGATATGACTTACACATTCAGTTACAAGACCCCATACAGGGGTCACAAACCACAGCTTAAGAAGTTGAGTTCTAGGTAATGGGAGAGTAGCCCAGCCCCTTCTTTCATTGGCCACTTTGGGACACCATTCCCCCCCCCATTACTCATTCAGTCAGATATTTCAGCTCTTCTCATACTGCTCTGTGGCTCTAAGGCATAGAATAAATCTCAGAGCACAGAGTAAATAGATAGATTCCTAAGGAATCATTCACATACAGAAAATAAACCTAGGAAAAATATATAAAGCTGAGGTCTGTTTCATGGAATGATGTTGCATGCAGGCACCCAGATTCAGAAGCAGGAGCTGGGGGACTTGGGGAGATCACCTTTAGAAAGTGCTACAGAAACATGAGATGTAACTGTTAAGGGGAGAGAGGAGGAATCTCCCTGATATCTTCCAGCTTGGCTAGAGGGATATGCTGGAGACCAGGGCTTTGGAGGCTGCTGCTTCCTGAGACTGAGAAGATTCCCTCCAACTCGTTTCTTTTTCCTTGCAGGATGCCCGTTCGTTGGCTGCATCAGCCGCCCCCCTGACAGGACCCCGAGCTAACACAGTGCTGGAACGGGTAGAAGGAGCCCAGCAGCGATGGAAGCTGCAGGTGCAAGAACAGAGGAAGACGGTGTTCGATCGTCACAAGATGCTCAGCTAGATGGGCCGAGTCGGTTGGGCCGTGGAGAAGAGGAGGCAATGAGGGCTGGGGGACGGGGGCATTTTTCTCCCCCTCCCTCTCTTTTCTCTCTCAATCCTTCCTGTTACAAGCCGATGGCATTGTCCTTCTTTTCTGTCCACCCTGAACCTCTCTTTTCCCTCAGACATGATATTCTAAGCCAGCGATCCAGGGAGGGTTAGCCCCGTTCCTCAGTGCATCTCAGGGCTTTGGATTTGGGGGGAGGTAACAGACTCAAAGGGGAAAAAAAGTCATCGGGATTGGATAGGAAACATCTTCCCTCCTCTTATGCCTTCCCCAATTTCTCTCCAAATCCTAGAGAGTTTCATGAAGTGAGGGCATGTGGAATATCTTAGCTTGGAGGGGAAGTAAGCGAATCTTGCCCAGCATGTCCTTGCTCCTATCTCCTCTGCCATGCTGTAGATTCAGTGAGACCATTCCCCACCCTCACAGACACAGTCATCACACACCACAACTTCTGTTCCACCTGACCCAAATCCTGAAGTCACTTCCATTGGAAAGCCAGCATCCTGACATCTTAGCCAAGGCACAAGGTTCTATGATCAAGGTATAGCCTTCCCAATGTCTTCCTCTGTGTTCATTTCTTCTCTAGTTGTAACCCCTTACCTCCATCTATTCTTTATTTTACTGCTGAATATCCTAATGCTGCGGGACAAACGTCTCCCATCTTAACCAACTTAAAACTGAGACCATCCCAACACCTCCACTCCCAGTTGCTAATTTACAGGAAAATGGCTGGATCCTCTGACATCCTAGAGGGAGGACCAGATTCACTCCTGAGCATCCTGATGTCCCCATTACATTCCCAAAGATCATTCCCTCAACGCATGGAGAGAAGTGTCTATTCTTACCATCAGTTTGCAGTCCTGCCTGTAAGCCAAGGAAATAATGATTAAATCATATTTTATCTCCCTCTCCATCCCCAGCCTTCAAGATCTCAGGAGCCTTTAAGAATGAGGAGATATGGGGGGGGCATATTATTCTCTATTAGTCTGAGTGGGAAAACATCTGGAGAATGGATCTGCCAGTAATTCTTGGGGCTAGAGCAGACAGCAGAATCCAGATAACCTGTCTTCCAAACCAAGCTCTGTTGCAAGCAAACCTTTCAGATGGAGCCACTTCTCCAAGGGGAAGTGTAGCCCAATCATGGGGATCCCTGGATTCCAAAGCTGTGATTTTGTGAATCACCACCCTGAGACCAGAACTTTCAGCCCTTGAGATTTCCCCTCCTCCCTCATTTTTGCTTATCCTGTTTGGTGCTTTGCTCAGGTCAACACCTGGTGCTGTTCTGATAATAGAAAAATTGAGTGAATGTCAATGACAATACCTGGGAAGATCTTCTGACACTAAAAATAACAAGGGAAGGTTAGAAAATGGGGGAAGACTGTCAGAGAAGTAGGGATTACTCAGCACAAGCAAATGGCCTCAGTTTCTAAAGCCTCCCAGGAGGGCCTGAATACTGGATCAGCCATTGAGCACAGTGGAGAGATAATAGTGGAAAGGGATAGAAGTATGAAAAAACCCAGCTAGAAAGAAAAAAAAAAAAAAACAGGCAGAAACAGCAAGTCATTGAAATCTCTGTCTTGGGAATATACACTTAAATGTATTGAAAACCCCCATATATGGAATCCCACTGTAGGCCATGGGGGATTTCTAAAAGAACAAAACTTTTCAGAACCCAGATCCAAAATTACAAACACATAGTTTGAAGAATTACAAGTAAATATGATGAATAGTACAAGGAGTGGAAAGGGGAAAAGAATGAAATGAGAGATAAGACCCAGCTAGACATAGTCAAGGGCTTCCTAGGAGAGAGAATTTTAGAATTTGAGGACTGAAAAACATTGTTGGAAAGAACCTTGGAGTGGGTTGAAGGTATTTAAGACAGAAAAAAGGCACAAGGGTGTAGAAATTGATAGAAATAGGCTAAATGTGACAGTACTAAACAGTAAGTGAAGTAAGTGCTAGAGGTTAAAGGGACATGAGAATTATATAAAGTTCCGTAGCATCACTCCCACATCTGATGGGAATGAATGGGTAGCAGAGAATCAAGGTGCAATTACTAAGTATTTATTGTGTGAATAAATTGGCATCCGGATAGTTCACTAGAGTTGGAACCTAGAGAAAGACCTAAATTTGACTTAACTGTTTTCACCTGGGTACATGATGAAATCTCTTGACCTGCTCCCTTACCTATAAAATGGGGATGATGATAATAATAGCATGTAATAAATAAGAGTGTTTTAAATTTCAAATGAGATAACCTGTAAAGTGCTCTGTAAGCCTTAGAGTATGAGTATCCCAAAAGTCTTAGCACTTAACCCCACACTTAGTATCCCAAAATCACAGCATGGCTCTAAGAACTAAGGTTTTTGGGACACTATGTCAATACTCTTACTATGAGTCAGGCACATAAAGAAAAAAGCAAAAATAATCTCTTTGCTCAGGATCTTATGTTCTTTTGGGAGAGAAAGCATATGTAGACAAAAAGATGTATCCAAATTACATCCAGAGAAGTTAGATGGTACCTTTAAAGAGGGAAGCACTAGCTGCTAAGGGAGTAACTGAGAAAGAAAATGAAAAGGTTAAGAAGGGTTACAAATGCCTAATGCAGCATTCTATATGAGATCTTGACAGTGCGATTTGTTATAAATAATCTGATGGAAAGAGGTTGATTTGACCAGTTATGTGCCTATAGGAAAATCACTTTATCAGCTGGATAGAGCACAGATTAGAGAATGAAGAAAACTTGATGCGGGGAGATCAATTCCGTTATTGCAACAGGAAGAAGAGAACAAGAATCTATTAATCACCTACTATGTACTACGCATTGTGCTAAGTACTTTACAAATAATATCTCGTGATCATTAAAATAATGGGAGGTAGGTTCTATTTATGATTCTCATTTTACATTTGAGGAAACTGAGGCAGACAGAGGTTAAATGAATTGTTTAGGATCGCACAGTTGGTAAGTGTCTGAGACCAAATTTGAATTCCATCTTCCTGACAAGATTAGTGTTCTTAACCCCTTAACTGCCTTTAGGACTTTGAGCTGGGATGATCCCTTTGTGGCAGAAATAGAAAGGACAAGTCTTGGCCAGAGATGGGGCAAGGGAGAGAAGAGGAATTGAGGATGCCATTGAGTTTAACCAGTTCCTAACTGGTAGAGAAACAAAGCAGTCTATTTCTATTGTTAAGAAGACATCTCCTGAGAGTAGGATGAGAGAGTTTTGTGGGAAATAATTAGTTAATTGGCTTCTCTGAGGCAGAGGGATGGAAGATGGATAAAATGCCTTTTCATTATCCTCACTTCTGGGAATTTCTAGGTTATATCCCCTACCTCTCAAAAAAAAAATCTTGTACTACTTCATCCCTAAAAACTTCTATGTATAAAATTCTCCAGAACTTTTTATTAGCCCTATGGATGGTCTGAGTTCAGTAATAGGATATTCTCTGAAGACAGGTATATCTGATTTTATGCTATCCCAAAATATGAAAAATGAATTTACAGAAAATGTTTTAGTGGATGATTGATTTTTCACTTAACAAGAGAACAACTTATGGAATTCCTTAAGGTAACCATTTCCTTGTTTATTTAAAATAAGTCACTTTACCAAAAGAACTCACATACTGCATTTGCAGCAGCATATCTATTGTCTAAGACAAACCAGACATTCTGCCTTCTAAAATGAAGAGAAGTCTTGGGTTTTAGGACAACAAATATCCTTCAGGTATCCTGAGAGGGGAGGAAAGAAAGTCTTACAAGAGGAAACTTCAGAGATGGTACATGAATGCTTTGTTTTATTGAGCTCAAAAATAACATAATATGCATATTAGCCTGGAATAATCAATGGAGTACTTAGGATTTTTTTTTTAAGGCAGTAGGACCAAGGTCCAAATCTTACCTCTGACATTTACTAGCTGTGTGATGCTGAGCTTCATCTCCATGTTCCTCAGACAACTTTCTAGGACATGACTACTAAATCAAAGATGGGTTGCGATTCACTTGGTGATGAAAATGTCCACACTAGGACTGGGTACACTAATGAAATTCCAGCTCCTTCAAGCATTTGCATGATATGATAGTGGACATGTACTTTGTGTGGGCTTTTTTAAAATTTTTGTGCTGAGGCAATTGGGTTAAGTGATTTGCTCAGGGTCCCACAGAGAGGAAGTGTTAAATGTCTGAGGTCTGATTTGAATTCAGGTCCTCCTGACTTCAGAGCCGGTGCTCTATCCACTGCACCACCTAGCTGCCCTTTTGTGGGGGCTTTTGATATCATCATGTACAAGAGTCAAATATGAGTTCCACCAAAGCCCCAGGTTCTGTTTCAAAGCAGAGAGGCTGGGCCTAGGTTAGACAAAATTTTAAAGTCAACAAAAGTCTTCCCCAACCTTCTGAGGTTGGTGAAAGGCTTTATTTAGCTTACTCTCCTTTCTAAAGTGTGAAATGGGGGGATTCTGAAAGAAAATGGATTTAGGGAAGAAGGAAAGCATTTTTCAGTGGCCTACTTTATATCCTTGGAAATGGATCAGACTTGATGATGGAACACAATGTATGTATATCCAGCTGCTTGCGTGAGAATGGGGTTCCTTGATTCTAAGCCCTACACCTTGGAAGGTATTGTGGGAGATTGTATAAACTCTGGAAGAAACAATCTGGATTTGCTAAATCTTGTTCACCCTTTCTGCCAACTCTCACTTACTTTACACACAGAGATCTTCAGAACCCTTTAGATGAGAGAAGAGCTTGGTTTGGGGAGGTACAGCAGGAGGTTCTAGTCCCACCTTGAGTCACTGTGTTTGAAGGATCTTCAGAGGACAATTTACCCAATCTATACCTAAACATCTCTCCAAAATGGTCATCCAGATTGTCCCCAAGGCTAAAAAAATTTTTGAAGTTTTTTGATCCAATAACTTCATTTTGCATATGAGGAAACAGGCCCAGGGAAGCTAAATGTTTTTGTTGTTGTTGTAGTTGTGGGTTTTTTTTTTTGTTTGTTTGTTTTTTTGTTTTTGCCTAGGATGCATAGAGAGCATCTGGGGAAGGAAATAAACTTAACCAATGGGTACCTACCTCACTAAGACAACCCACTTCACTCTGGGATCGTTGTGGGTTGTTATGTTGGGTCAAAATTTGCCTCTACAATTTCCATCCATGCTCCTAGTCCATTCCCTTGCGGCTAAGTGGAAAAGTCTAGTCATCCTTCTGCATGGCAAATATTTTCAGCTATCATGACTCCCTCTCCAAATCTTAGTTTCTCATGGTCAATCATCCTTCAAGTCTTCTTATGTTAGTGTCCATACCTTGCCCATTCTGTTTCCCCTTCAGATTCACTTCAGTTTGTCAATGACTTCCATAAATTGGGGTGCTTGGAAATGAACACAATCAGACAAAGACAGAAATAGACAGTATGTAATGAGGAGCCATTACCAGTCTGTAATACAAGTCACTTGGAACAAAATCCACTTGAAAAGTGCATTAGATTACCAATTATCCCCATTTGTGTAGGGAAAAGGAGGGATGGGTAACTCAAAAGAGCAAAAGAGTCAGATATCCATTATCTTGGCTTTGGAATGCCATCAGGAGTACACACCCAAAAAACCACACACTTAGACGTTAAAATAATCTCTCCCTCAGTACGGTTTACCTGATTCCTTACCTTTAGATATGGTCTATTGTCAATAACCTAACTCTTGGTTGAGTTGGGGCAGTGCCAAGACAAGAAGGTCCAGGTGAGGTTTGAAAATTGCATTTCCTTGATATCCTCTGATGGCTTTAAACCTTCACCATAAAACCCAGCTTTATCACAAAATAAATGTCTGCATGCCATGAAGAAGAGAATGGGGGGAGGGGGAAAGGCATGCAAAATACAGGGTGTCCCCAAAAGTCTTAGTGCAGTTCTAAGCTTTATGTTCATTCATTAAAAAAAATCAAAGTATTTCTTGTTGCATCACCCTGTACATTGTGACCTATACCCTTGCTTACTTTGGATTACTCACATCTCTAGCTTGGGGACTCCAGTTTATCAATTCGTGGCTATTCAGGAGTTAACTATGTTACTGATCATCAGCTAATAAATGCAATAATGATAACCCAGCCAGCCTGGTGATGCTCTGCCTAGTGGGTAAGTGGATGCAATGCGAGAAGGACATTCTCAGTGGGTTTGTGTAGAGACAAGAGAATTTGTGTGTGACAGATATTTTCATGTTTAGTTCTCTAGATCTTCTACTGGTCCTGTCACTCCCACTCTCTAGGCAAAGCCAGAAGAGAAAGTCAGTTGAACAAATGACATGTTTCTTTAGCACTTGATGGTTACAAAGCATTTTATATAGATTATCTCATTTGATCTTCACAAGGACACCAGGAGGTAAGGGAGTATAATCATTCTCTGCATTTTATAGATGAGAAAGAAATCTGTGGTTTAGAATAAATGGTTTGTCTCCCAAGAGTTTACCATTCTTACAAAAGCAACTTGGGGGAATACCCCAGAGAGAATACACATAGAGAATGATAAATAAATGACCTACTGAGAAATGGATTTTGCCCTCCAAGAGACTGTGGCTTGGTCAGAACTACAGTATGTTAATATTAGAGCCAAATCTGGATTTCCTGAGTCCCAGCTTAGAAATCTTTCTCCCTCACCAGGGAGCATCCACACACCCCCTTAATGGCTGTTACAGGAAGGGGGCATTTTTGCTATCCTCCCACCATATCTATTCTCTTGTTTGATAGAAGGGTAGCATTTGGTCAAAAGCAGCTATTTCTTCACCCCATGCCCTGGAAACATTAATAGAGAAACTTTACTCTGTAACACAGTTTGAGTACTGACATTTCCCAATTCTACAACTACTTCAAAATCCACTTCAGACCAAGACTGGTCTCCCTTTCCCCATCTTTAAGAATATCCAGAGAAATCCATTGGACCAAGTAATTCCTCCATTTCATTACATATAGTCAGGAAATATTTCCTGATGTCTGATGGGGCAAAAGGAATGAGCATTTATTAAGCACATACTATGTAAGTGCTTTATAATTATTAACTCATTTGAAAAAATACAACAATGCTATGATGCTGGTACATTATAATTTCCATGTTATAGCTGAGGAAACTAAGACAGAGGTCACCAAAGGGTTCACATGAATGGTAAATATAAGAACCTGGATTTGAAATCAGGTTATTCTGATTCCAGGCCCAGCACTCTGCCCTGTTATTGATGGAATTCAGTAGAAAGCATGGCATGCTTAAAAAAGTAATGAGTTCAAGTTAGAAGACCTGAGTTCAAATCCTGACTTTGATATTTACTAGTTATGCAACATCAAGCAATTCATAGCTTCAATTGTCCTGAGTCCTCTTCTGTAAAATGGGGAGTACAAGGTTTCCCCAAAGTTTGAATGCAGTGGAAAGTTATTAAAGCTACTTAAAGTTTAAACCAATTTAATTGAAGATTTTTGGTGGAATACCTCATAGTAATACTCACAATATCTGCATCACAGGGTTGTTGTGAGAAAAATACTCTGAAGACCTTAAGGCATTAGGTGGTGAAGTGGATAGAGAGAGCAACCAAAAAACATTAAGCACCTACTGTGTGCCGGTCATTGTGCTAAACACTAGGGATACACAAGAGTCTCTGCCTTCATGGAACGCTGAATTTAAAGTCCAGAAGACCTTGATTCAAAATCTGCTTCAAATATTTACTTACTCTGTGACTTTCAGCAAGTTGCTGAACTCTCAACCTCAGTTTTCTCTACTGTAAAATGGGAATAATGATAGCATACACCTCAAAAAATTATTGTAAGGTTCAACATGAGACAATATATGTCAATAAGTTCATATAAAGTGTTTCACAAAATCTTAAGTGCTATCTATATGTGAATTTATTATTATTATTATTATTATTATTATTATTATTATTATTATTATTATTATTATTATTATTATTATACTAATCCCTCCTGCCTATAGGAAACTGAGTTTCTCTGCGGTCCTTGCATGCTGGGCCTGATCTAGTCATTCTTTCATGAACGTAACTTTCATTCTCCTTACTGGGGGGAGCCGGCCCCTCTGTTTGAGTTCTCCCCTCTCCTGCTCTTCTCTTCTTGGGAGACTAGGGGGCCAATCGCCGGCAGGCAGGAATGCCCGTGGCCTCTGGCTCCCGTGGGACTTCTCTCCCAGATCAGAGAAGCCCCCGCACCCGCCTCTCTCCCTCCCCTTCTGGGTGTGTCACTGTTTGAAGCCGAATCAGGTAAAGCTTACCTGGCTCTCTGCTTACCTGGTGGCAGTGGGAACCCGGGCGAGAGGCAGACAGGCGGTGCCCGGGAGGAAAACAGACGGCACCCCGAAGGCTCCCAGACCGCCCTCCAGGATCGCCCGGGTCCGCTTCAGGTGCCTGGGGAAGCCTGAAGCTCCGTCATCCCCGAGGACGCCTCCCGGGCGGGAGCGGCGGGCTCCCGGGAGAAGCAGCTGGGGCAGAAGCCGGCGCTGGCGGGGGTACGTGGCTGGGGGCGTGCGGGGGACGGATTCGCCGGACTCTGAGACCGAAATAGCCCCGAGCCAGATCGGCCCTGGGGAACCAGTCCAGAAATGAGGCTTATTTAGGGTGGGCTTAAGCAAACCGGACAATTCTCTTAAGCAAAGCACAGGAAAATAAAGTGGAGCCAAGCGGAGGCTTGGGTTACAGCGCCCACTTCTAGGAAACCAGGGGAGAGATCAACTGTCGGCAAGGGGAGTTCCAGCGGCTGGGAATCTCTGCTCGTTTATGAGTCCCACACTCCGCTGCCAATTAGATGGGCTGGGAGCCGGGGCAGCGGGGAGTTCACGCTTTCCGGCAGTTGTCCACGGTCCGTCATTTATCTCGCGATGAGAGAATATTGGTAAAGCGCTTTACAAATCCTAAAGAACTATAGAAGTGATAGCTTCCCCCACCCCCGGTGGCCGTCTACGAGGTGAAGGCTTTCCCAGGGCACTGGCAACATGATCGAGGCCAATGGAGTTTCTGATCCCCAAGATCTAGTTCTTGTGCTCTTGACTCCCTTGACGCTTGTACTTTTTTATGCTCCACTCAAGGGTGACCGTCTGAATTTGTTCTAATTTCCAATCCCAGTGTTTCAGTATAGAAGCTGTGCCCTGGGTATTTGGAGCGTATGCAATGCAAGGAGATAGCAGTTCATTCCACATTTGGCAAGTATTTATTACAGACCCTTAATGCTTATATAGTCGCCTTAGGCACAGTGGAAGAGACCTGCATAGTATATTTGAAAAAATTAAAAAAAAAAAAAAAAGAGGCAGAGACAAATAGTGAAACAGAGATAGAGAAAGGGAGGGAGGGAAGAAAGGAAAGAGAGAGAGAGACAGAGACAGAGACAGAGGAAAAGGAGAGAGGAAGGAAGGAAGGAAGGAAGGAAGGAAGGAAGGAAGGAAGGAAGGAAGGAAGGAAGGAAGGAAGGAAGGAAGGAAGGAAGGAAGGAAGGAAGGAAGGAAGGAAGGAAGGAAGGAAGGAAGGAAGGAAGGAAGGAAGGAAGGAAGGAAGGAAGGAAGGAAGGAAGGAAGGAAGGAAGGAAGGAAGGAAGGAGAGGGAGGAAGGAAAAGAAGGAGGGAAAGAAGAAGAAAGGAAAGGGAAGGGAAGGGAGGAGATAAGGATTTCAAAGATTAAACCCTTGCATTCTGGTTGGGAGAGAAGACGCAGCGTTACAGTATGGGAAATGTCTTTGGCATCTTATGAATAAGAAACAAAGGAGTGGAAAAGTTATAAGGACTTCATGGAAGAAGTGAGACCTAAGTTGCTCTTGAAGAATGTGTGGACTTAGTACAGATGAAAAGTCAGAGCATAGCCCAGATTGGGGTGAAGAGGGAAGTACCAAAACAAAAGTACAGATTCAGGAGAGAACTGGACAAGTTCAGGAGAACATAAGGTGATAAAACAGACTAAAGCAGAGGGTTTGAGGGATAAAATGAACAAGATAGAATAGAATGGGATTGTGGGGGGGAAGCTTTGAATGATAGACTTAAAGGTTTAGTCTTCATTCTATATGTAAAAGGGATCCTTGAAAGTTTTTTTTTGTTTTGTTTTGGTTTTTTTGTGTTTTTTTTTTGTTTTGTTTTATTTTAACAAAACAGTAGCATGATAAAAGTGATATATAGGAAAATTAATCTGTCAATAGAGTAAATAATGGGCTGTATCCAAGAGAGAGTGAGAGCTGGCTTTTACAATAATCTAGACATGACCTAATGTGAGACTAGACTAGATGATGGCAGGCAGTGGCAGGAGGAAGGAAAATGTTGGAGAAATGTTAGCAAAGAAGATTGGACATGGTTGACTGAATATATGACTTTCTTGTTCATCACATTAATTTCATTTTGCCTTTGCATGGTCTGTCCCTTACATTGGCACTATACCCCCTTTTCATTTCTGCCTCTTGGAATCCCTATTTTCCTTCAAAGTACAACTTGAGTGTAACATTCTGTGTGAAGATTTTCTTGATCCCCCAATTCCATCAGCTATTCCTGTGCACTAGCTTTATATATACTTGCAAATGTACTTGATGGTCTCCAAATAGCATCAAGTGAGCTCTTTATAGACAGGAACTCTTGAGCTTTGCATTCCCAGAATGTAGCACAGTGCATAGAACATAGTAAGTACTTTATAAATGTCTGTTGATTATTGATTGAGAAAATAGCATTGTCACAGAATGTGACAATGTAGTAATCTGTAGTTGAGATAAGCTTAGAGGTGTCTCAAAGATAACCGTTAAGTATATAAAGAGAAACTACAAGGAGGATAAAGATAGACTATTTCCATCTTCTTTGTGGATATAATAGGAAAAAAGGAAGAGGGTTATTAAGCTATAATTAGAAGGATTTAGTTTAGATATCAGGGAGAACTTGCTTTCAATGGGTTGGGGTTTTTTTAAGTTTTTAAAATATTTTTAAAATTTTATTTTTAGTTCTAAATTTTCTTTCTTCTTTCCATTGAGAAAGCAGGAAATATGAGATCCCTTCCATATATAAAGTCATGTGTAACACATTTTCACATTAATTTTGAGGAGATTTAAATATTTAGCTTTTAGAGAGAACATTTGGGATCTAGTCCTCTGGAATTCTTTAATAATGAAAGTTTCTAGAGGTGAGTCAGATCGTCTTTGGATCAAAAAAATGTCTTCTTCCATACATTGGGAAAGCTGTAGAAGCATTTCTAAAAAAAATACCAGTGTAAAGATGTTCCATTTCCTCACTTTTATTTGACATAACTTATCTTATTACTAGCAATCATTGCTAGTAATAAGATAAGAGAAAGATATTAAAGGCAATACACATAGTAAAGAGGAAATGAAAACTATCCCTATTTGCAGATCATATGCTGGTTTGCCTAAAAAAATTCTAGGGAATCAACAAAGAAACTCATTAAAACAATTAATAGCTTCAATAAAATTGCAAGTTACACAATAAATCCATAAAATGTCAACAGCATTTCCATATACTAATAATAAAATCCAGAAGAATAAAAAGTAACTACAAAATGCATAAAAGGATTTGGGAGTCAAATACCAGAGCACACTCAGTACCTTTGTAGATTCAATTACAAAGTGCTCCTTAAAGAAGTAAAGAACAACTTAAATAGCTGAAGGAATGTTCAGTGTTCAAAACTGAGACCTATCAATTATAATAAACATGACAATGGTATCAAAGTTAATTTGTAGATTTAGTAATGGCAATATGGGACGTGACTTGGAGGTGAAGCCATAGACTCCAGCTAAAGGATTTTTGTCCTGTGCGTCATCACTACAGCTTCTTCTCTGGCCCCATCTTCCTTCATGCTCCCAGGGTCTCAGATTTCAAAAATACTCTTCTGAAACTTATTTATATTATAATTATAATAGCAAGTAGCTGCATAGCATTTTCACATTTGCAAAGTAAAAATATTTTGTTTTATCTTCATGAAAATCTTGGGAGGTAAACTCCATTATTATCCAAATTTTCTTGTTGTTCAATCATTTCAGTCATGTCTAACTCTTCCTGTCCCCTTTGGGTTTTTTTTTTTTTGTTTTGTTTTTTTGGCAGAGATGCTAGAGTGGCTTGGCATTTCCTTCTCCAGTCCATTTTACAGATGAGGAAACCGAGGCAAGCAGTGTGGAAATCACACTGCTAGAGGAAATATCTAAGGTCACTCACACTTTCTTGACTCCAAGGACAGTTCTCTAGCCACTGGGCCATCTTGTTGCATCTTCCTGGAAGCTTTGGGAAGAGTCAAACAAGTAGTTCCACCATTCAGGCTAAAGTAGAGTTGGGGCGACAGAGGTGAATGTGCCTGTGTAAATGTATGGCCCTATATGGGATAATTTTTAGTAATTATTACTGCTTCTACAAATACTAATGTGACTCTTTATAATAACAATAGTAATCTCTTACCTTTGGATGGGTAGTACTTAATATCTTGGCCAGCAAAGTAAGCTTAAATTATGACCTTCTGAAGAAAAATGAATACTCCTTTCTCTTTCTGGTCTCTCCCATACTAATGCCAGTAAAGATACACTGACCCTGAACTGCAGAGATTGCTGGGGCAAAACTGTACTCTTTTATCTTTACTTGTGTATACAGCTGACTGGAGACAGGTCCATGGTTAAAAAAAAAAACTATAGAGATATGGAAAATCAAGGGGATAAAATGGAGATTTTTCTCTCTCTATTGTATAGATAGAAAAAATTGAGACCCAAGATGATAGTAGCACGCAGTTCCCAAGATCACTGAGTCATATAATGATAAAAACCAATATCAGAATCCCAGATATCTTTTTTTAAAATAATTTTTTATTATATATTTTTATAATATTATCCCTTGTATTCATTTTTCCAAATTATCCCCCCCCTCCTCCCTCCTCCCGATGACAGGCAATCCCATACATTTTACATGTGTTACAATATAGTCTAGATACAATACATGTGTGTAAATACCATTTTCTTGTTGCACAATAAGCATTAGATTCCGAAGGTACATGTAACCTGGGCAGACAGATATTAGTGCTAACAATTTACATTCATTTCCCAGTGTTTCTTCTCTGGGTGTAGCTACCTCTGTCCATCATTGATCAACTGGAAGTGAGTTGGCTCTTCTTTATGTTGAAGATTTCCACTTCCATCAGAATACATCCTCATACAGTATTGTTGTTGAAGTGTACAGTGATCTTCTGGTTCTGCTCATTTCACTCAGCATCAGTTGATGTAAGTCTCTCCAGGCCTCTCTGTATTCCTCCTGCTGGTCATTTCTTACAGAGCAATAATATTCCATAACCTTCATATACCATAATTTACCCAACCATTCTCCAACTGATGGACATCCATTCAACTTCCAGTTTCTAGCTACAACAAAAAGAGCTGCCACAAACATTTTGGCACATATATGTCTCTTTCCGCTCTTTAGTATTTCTTTGGGATATAAGCCCAGTAGTAGCGCTGCTGGGTCAAAGGGTATGCACAGTTTGATAACTTTTTGGGCATAGTTCCAAATTGCTCTCCAGAATGGCTGGATTCTTTCACAACTCCACCAGCAATGTATTAGTGTCCCAGTTTCCCCACATCCGCTCCAACATTCATCATTATTTGTTCCTGTCATCTTAGCCAATCTGACAGGTGTGTAGTGGTATCTCAGAGTGGTCTTAATTTGCATTTCTCTAATCAGTAGTGATTTGGAACACTCTTTCATGTGAGTGGATATAGTTTCAATTTCTTCATCTGAGAATTGTCTGTTCATATCCTTTGACCATTTATCAATTGGAGAATGGTTCCGTTTCTTATAAATTAGGGTCAGTTCTCTATATATTTTGGAAATGAGACCTTTGTCAGAACCTTTGCTTTTAAAAATATTTTCCCAATTTGTTACTTCCCTTCTAATCTTGTTTGCATTAGTATTGTTTATACAGAAACTTTTTAGTTTGATGTAATTGAAATCTTCTATTTTGTGATCAATAATGATCTCTAGTTCTCCTCTGGTCATAAATTCCTTCCTCCTCCACAGGTCTGAGAGGTAGACTATCCTCTGTTCCTCTAATCTATTTATGATCTCATTCTTTATGCCTAAATCATGGACCCATTTTGATCTTATCTTGGTATATGGTGTTAAGTGTGGAGAATCCCAGATATCTTGCCTCCAAAGCCGTATGCATTATTATGTACGACTTTTTTAAGGTTTGGGAGTTTTCCAAAAATCAATAGTTTAATATTAAATAGCATTTTAATATTTACTATTAAATAATAAAATTAATATTAGTATAAACATATTTAATTTTTTTTATCTACATGTCCCAGTATATCCCTCCTTTTCTACCAGACAGCCACACCTTAGTAATAAAGAAGAAGAAGAAGAAGAAGAAGAAGAAGAAGAAGAAGAAGAAGAAATAGGTAAGATAGCTAAGTGACTTAGTAGATAGAATACTAGACTTTAAATCAGAAAGAACTGAGTTCAAATCTGGTTTCAGACATTTTCTAACTCTGTGACATTGAGCAGATTACTTAACTTCAACAATAAGAATAACATCTTCCTCCCAGGGTTGTTATGAGCATTAAATGTTATTAATTATTATTTATTAATTAGATTATTATAGAATATAATATTATTATTTACATTATTATCCGATGTTATTAATTAGAAAACACTTAGCACAGTGCCTGGCATATCATATAAAGGTGTGTTATTGTTATTACTGGGAGAAGATGGTGGATTGCTTGAGCTCAGGAGCTCTGAGTCAAAGTCAGGCTAAATCCATAACAGGAGTCCACACTAAGTCTGTCACCAATATAATGAGCACCTGGAAGCTGAGGGAGAAGGTAGGAGTGGTAGGAAAGTCCCTTAAACTCAAGGAGGAGCTCAATGGCTCAAGTTAGAAATGGAGCAGGACCAGTTGGTAGGATCATGCCAGCGAGCTGCACTTCCAGATAAAAAGACCCATTCTCAAAAAAAAAAAAAAAAAAAAAAAGTGGAAAGTTCAACAAAATTATCCAACATATCAAAAAGTCTAGTGTTATGTGTGAGGTTTCTCACTTCTACAAAAAAATGGGAGAGAAAAGGTGAAGGAAAGTGTAAGAAAGTTAGAATTTAATGGATATCTGTTCTGGCTTTGAAGTGGAAATGTTTTTCTTCTTCCCAGAATTATAATTCATTTGGCTTTCATGGAAATGTGCCAACCAAGGGAGAAAGACCCAGGGCCTATCAATGTATCTTGTCCTCCATGGCAGGTCACTTTGTATCCAGGGAAATACTACAGAATATACTCCCTTCTTTAACCACTTCAATAGAATTACAGATTAGCAGGATTGGAAAAAAACTCAGTACGACTTTGTTCAAACTACCTTCTTTCCCACCTAAATATAAAATCCCTGTCACAACCTTCATAACAAGGGAGGAACAAGAGTCCTCAGTATCCACTTAATGACCCCCTATGAGGTCAGGTAGCTGAATGTGAGGCTTGTGAAATTACGATTACCAATAAATGTTTGATTTGTATGCCTAGTTTATTTTTAATTTTTTCACTTTTATGCATTTTATTATTCACTTAAGATTTTTGTACAGTCCACTTAAACTGAATCTCACTTTGAGTCTTTCTGGCAATATGAATTTAAAATTTTTCCTTGCATATATCTCCTTCCTTTCCTCTATCTGTATACCTATTTTATATATCTCTATACCTGAAATGTATAAATTTCTTGGGTAAAAAGGGTTATATGGGGTCATGACTCACAGTTTAAGAAGCTTTGCTCTAGAAGAAGTATTTGCGTGCAGTAGAGAGACCACTGGACTTGGAGGCAATAAGACCAGGGTTCTTAAGAGCTCACAAACTCACCAGCTGCGTGAGTCTGGGCAAGTTAACCTGAGCTTTAGTTTCCTCACCTGTAAAATGAGAGGGTTGACCTTGATGATCTATAAGACCTCTTCCAGCTATAAATCTTTGATAAGTAACGTGACCAGAGCACAGTCCAGTGGGATGATCATTTCTTTGATCTATTTGGACAAAAGCATGTCCAAACATTTTATCCACCCCACTCCCATTCAATAAATTCCAGTGGCTCCCTGTTTCCTTCAGGATCAAATATTTTTAAAATTCTGTTTGGCTTTTTAAGGTTTTGATAACCTGGGCCCCTCCTTCTTTTCCAGTCTCCTTTGACTCTACTCCCCTCCATACACAGCATTCAGTGATACTGTTCTCACTACTGTTGATGTCCTTGCTATTGCTCACACAAGATGCTCCATGTACTGATGCTGGATTGTCATTGACTATCCCTCATACCTGTAATTCTCTTCCTAACTGTCTCCTGAAATCCTGGTAAAATCCTACCTTCTGTGAGTAGCTTTTCCTGATTTCCCTTAATGCTTTCCATCTCATTGGTCCCCATTTTTACAGAGGAGGAAAAAGATCCACAATAGCACATAGTTCCATGTTAACCTGTCTGTATTTTATTTATACATAACAATGTGAATCTTGTTTCTTCCATTGGACTGTAAGCTCCTTTAAGACAGGGACTGCATCTTTTTACTTTTTTTCTATCCCTCTAGCACAGTACCTGGCATATAGCAGGTGTTTAATAAATGCTTGCTGACTTGGTTTGGTCGTGGTGTTTCTAAAAGAAGAGTCTGAATTATAAGTCATTGCTTTTATTCCTTTTAGTGGCCAGTTCAAAGGAAATGAGTCTCCTCTGAAATCCCTACAAATTCTCAAAGCTGACATAAGACAACCCAAGGAAGAATGACTTCCCAGATTTTTACAGAGCTGGCAGTGCTAGTTAGGTATTTCAGTTTTATTTCCCTTTTCCTCTAGAGCTGGAAGAGGAAGAACAAATGAAACATCAAAATTGGAGGCAGATCCAAGGATACCAATGCAGAAAGTGATAACCCATGGTACCCATATGCGATGTTTGGGGTTCCACCAAATACACAGAACTTTTAGATTTTCAAAGTGACTTCTTCAAATAATCTTATAAGGTAAGTAGTTCGAATACTCTGACTCCCATCTCTGAAGAGAGAGTGGGTGGGGATGGAGAGAAACTCCCTTTACCCACTTAGATCAGCAGCTATTTCTTACTGATCTTCAAGAACTTCTTGGGGCACTGGAAAGGGAGGTGACTTGTATAAGATCACAGTACCAGTAAGTGCCAGAATCAGAATCTGACCTCAAGCCTTCCCAATTTTAAGGCCAGTTCTTTAGCCACATCACTCTCTGCCTCTCATTGATCCCCATTTTTTCAGTTGAGGTTATGAGGTCATATTAGCACATACTGATGGTGATTCAGAGAGGTTAAACAATGGGATTTGAAATCATCCCTCCTGATTTTGTCAGTACCCTTTAGAAGATTATAGAGCAACATTATCTATCATTCAGTGTCAATTCAGGGGCTGATTTTAATGCTTTCCTGTATGACCTCAGTTTTGTATCTTTTTTTTTAATCTGAAAAATGAATGATTTGAACTCAGTGAACTTACACATCTAAATCTCTGCTCCTGTTTGCTAAGATTCCACAAACCCTAAAAGTAATAGCTGATTGTCTTCAATCCTTCAAAAAGGGCTTTTTCCCCCTTATTTATTTGAGGATTCACTTTGTGGATATTCAGTTATTTCAATAACACTGAAAGATACTACAATGTTTTGCTATTTCCTTCTTCAACTCATTTTACAGATGAGGAAACTGAGGCAAACAGTGACTTTGCCAGAGTCATGCAGCTAATAAGTGTCTGAAAACAGATTTGATTCTTTCTGACTCCAGGCTCAGCACTCTGCCTACCACATCACCTCACTGCCCTGAGGATTCAGTTAGACAAAAATATCTAAGGGCATTTTTCTCCCTTAACTATTATCTCTTGGTCCTCTTCCTATCTATGTGATTTAGTCTCCTTTGATGTGTCATCCTATTCCTCCCACCCATTAAGTACGGGGACGTCTCCCAGGGCTCAGTCCTGGGCACTCATTTTTTACTATATATTCATCATAATTACGAATTCATTTCATCAACTCCCAAGTCTTCAGTTGGGGCTACCAGGCAGTAAAATAGATTGATTACAGGTCCTGGAGTCAGGAAAACCTGAATTCAAATCTGACGTCAGACACTAACAAGAACAAAGCACTTCTGTCTGTTTCAGTTTCCTTATTTATAAAATGGAGATAATCATAGCACTTACCTCCCAGAAATGTTGTGAGGAATCAAATGAAATAATAATAAAGCATTTAGCAGAGTACCTGACTACTAGTGAGTACTACACAAACATTAGCTATTATAATTCACTTACCATCTCCCTTCAGATGTCTCTCAAATATATGTATCTGCCTTTATTTTCTTCCAATTAATCTTTTATGGGTAGGAGAAAGATGAACCAAACTCTGATTCGGTATTGTCAAATGCCTTTTGCACATCTCCATATTTATTTCACATCTCAAATGCCAAGAGTAACTCATTATATTTCTACTTCACCCCTTGTACTTACAAAATCATTTATTCCTCCGAAAATTACCATTTTGTTGATGATATCATTGTGGTTGTTCTTGTTTGTCCTTTGTTCTTGAAGTAGAACATGATATCACACCATCTCCCATTTTAAAAGTTTACTATCTTAAACTATACTATCATTTTATATATATATATATATGTATATATATATATGTGTGTGTGTGTGTGTGTGTGTATACATATATATATATAAAACTATAGTTAACAAAATTATACTATCTTATAATCATCCTTGATTCTTCTCTTTCAACTACCAAAGACCACCAGTTGCCAAATCTTGTGCCCCCCCATTTTGACAACCTCCATCTTCTGCTCTCCATTCACAAATTGAATGCTCAGTATTGAATACTCAAATTGAAGCCCAGATTACACCTTATATAAACTATTATAATTGCTTCCTAATTGGTTTCCTCAGTTCTAGTCTCTTTCTTCTCAATCCTGACCTACAGGCTTCAATTTTCCCCTTCTCCCTCTTTCTTTACCAAGTTACTTTTGAAGTAATAGCCCTTCTCGTCTCCAAGGGTAAATGGGTTCAGTTAATTTTAGACTTTCAAGGACTATAAACAAAATTTATGATTAATTCAGGCAGCTAGGTAGTGTTAGACCTGAAGTCAGGAAGACCTGAGTTCAAATATGGCTACAGACCTTGAACAAGGCACTTAACACTTGTCTGAATGTCTTCATCTACAAAATGGGGATAATAATAGCACCATTTTGTGTGATTGCTAAGAGAATAAAATGAGAGAATATTTGTAAAGGGCTGTATAAATGATAGCTATTATATAATTATAGGATTTAATGAATAATAATATAATAATAATAAAAGCTAATGTTTATATGGCACTTATTATATACCAAGCACTGCGTTAAGTGTTTTCCAATCATTATCTCATTTGATCTTCACAACGAACCTGGGAGATTGGTACTCCTATTTTATCTCCATTTGTCCCCTTTTAACAGATAAGAAAACTAAAGTTAGGTGACTTGCCCAGTGTCATATAGCTAATAAGTGTCTCACATGGGATTTGAAGTCAGGTCTTCGAGATTCTAGATTTGACTCTATCCATTGCCACACCTATCTGCCCCTAAATACAAAGAGTAATATACAAATAAAGTGATGGTACTTGTGAGAAAAAAGGTTCAAAAAGACATATATCCTCATCTTTGAAAATAAGGAAAATAAGCCTGCAAACATGATTGCTCCCAGAAGATCAGTTATATCCAGACAATAATAGTCTTACTTTCACATCTAAGAGCTGTGATGTTCTAACTTAGTCAAAAAGAGCTAGCTAAATTCTTAAATTGGTTAGATAACACAAAACACGAGTTAATACAATGAATATTCCTTAATTCTTCTAGATGAGTATCCCTGCCTTCCCTGAGTAAAGAAGCCTGGTCTAATTGAACCCATCATGACTGATATTTTTGTTCTTTTTTTCCTTAGAAGAATTGATTCTGAGTTACTGGGACAATCTCTGCTGCGCAGCTTCAACTGTAACAGCCATCTTTACTTCCTTGGCTTCCTAGGTGGCATCTAAATTTCTTCCCACAATTCCCAGGATTTGACCATCAGTTCTCTGGTGAAATTCCTCTTTGTCTATTTTCTAGGAAAAAAAAAGAGAGAGAGAGAAGCCAGTTTCTATGTGTCTGAGGAATGGAGTTCCAGAGATAGAGCCAGAAAGACTTTATTTTCCACCCATAGAAATGTGCAGTGAAAAGCTTTGTTGACTTGGGATGTCAGAGAAGGTGACCAGGAGGCCTCTTGAGCAGCAGCCAGCTTTTGAGATGGAACTGGTTAGTTTTGAGGGAAGGAGATTGCTTTTCAATAGTAATGGCTTATATTAGAGCCTGGAAGCCCCCAGACACCTTCCTAGCAAGAAAAAACTCCAATCTCACTTTCCAGAACTAAGGTGCAGCTAGAGATGTGACTTCCTCCCTGAAGGTGGATTTCTCTTTAGACTGTGGGGGAATTCTTCAAGGTCTATCTTGACTAATGACGATGAACAACAATTTCTGCCGGGCCTTAGTGGACCGCAGGTCCGTGACTTCCCCCAGCTGTATGCAGCTGGGGATTGTGGCCCCTCCTGGGCACTCCCACCTCCCCGCCACAGAGTCCTTGATGAGCATGCCTTTCCTGCTCTACCCCAGCAATGTGGAGCCAGCTTATTATGACACATACGGTGGGGTCTTCCCCTACGTCCCATTCCACGGTCCCTTTGGAGTCTATGACTACCCATTTGAGCCAGCCTTCATCCAGAAACGTAATGAGAGGGAGAGGCAGAGGGTGAAATGTGTCAACGAGGGCTACGCCCGACTCCGGGGTCACCTTCCGGGGGCACTAGCAGAGAAGAGACTCAGCAAAGTGGAGACCCTTCGAGCTGCCATCCGGTACATCAAATACTTGCAAGATCTGCTTAGCACAGCACCAGAGGGTACAGCTTCCGCCACTGGTGGTAGTGTCCTGGGGGGAGGACCAGCTCCCAAGCCTCCCCCTGGCCCTCTGACAGACTGCACCAGTGATGGCGAATCCAAAGCCTCTTCTTCCCTGGTCCCAGAGTCTTCCTCTTCATCCTACTTCTCCTCATCCCCCTTCTGTGAATCAGAGGAATCCAGCCACTGAACCACCCCACCCCCGTGCCTACAACCCTTCCCCTTTCTCTCTTCATCCCTCTATCTCTGAATCAGGTGCTCCAGGTGGGAAGGGGTGCAATCTGATTGGCAGTTCTCTACCAATTCATCTTCCTTATCCCACGCTCCCAGTGATGTCCGGGAACCAAGGCTAGTGCAAAGGCTCTGTAGACACACCTTGTGAAGGTGCTCTGCAGTATCCCATGATCCCCACCAGATGGCTCTAGACCCCACAATTCTAGCATCTCCTCCAGCTTCCAGCCAATTCCTGTGACTAAATGGTAGCACAACTGACAGTCTGTAGTGGTAGGAATTGTCTTAAGCAGAGTTCCTTTCAAGGACATAATCACAAATCCAGGCTCATGTATCAAGATGCCGCCAAACTCCCTCCCTCACAACCACTCCTTCAACTTACACCGAAAAGGGAAGGGGAACAAGCATTTACTGAGTGCCTTCTATATGCCAGACAGCATGCTGACGTTTTTCATGTGAGATAACTCATTCTGAGTTTAATAATTCAAAGAACCTCGATTTCTCTTCTGGGCCGTGACATAAAGGGAGAGGAATACTTCAGGAATAAGGAAGTGGGATACTGTGGGATTTACTCTTCCAAGCGCTTTCTGAGGTCACAGTGGGCAGAATGAATAGTAGAAGTTGGGATGAGGGCAGCTAGGTGGCAGAAGTGGATAGAGCACCAGCCCTGAAGTCAGGAGGACCTGAGTTCAAATCTAACCTCAAACACATAACACTTCTTGGCTGTGTGACCCTGGACAAGTTACCCCCAATTGCCTCAGGAAAAAAAAAGAAAAGAAAAAAAAAAGATAAAAAAGAAGTTGGGATGACTGAGCAAGGTAGCACGGGGTTTCTCAAGGGAAGTTCCACCACCCTTTGGTACCTATGTCCCATTCCATAATCGCTTTGG
The DNA here is from genome assembly GCF_048593235.1 of Sminthopsis crassicaudata. NCBI lineage: Eukaryota > Metazoa > Chordata > Mammalia > Dasyuromorphia > Dasyuridae > Sminthopsis > Sminthopsis crassicaudata. The sequence goes on along the minus strand of NC_133620.1, from coordinate 96,102,917 downwards.
AGTTTGTGACTATGTTTTCAAGCCAGCTTTCATCCCAAAATACAATGAGAGGGAAAAGCAGAGCAAAGAGTTATCAATGAAGGTTACATCATGTTATGGCCCACCAATTCCCTTTCTTTTTGCATTTTTAAAAAAATTTTACAGCAAGCCTCTTGAGGGCAGAGTTTATAATTGCCTTGACTCTACACCCATCCCCAGCATACTACCCCTACAAATCAGGTTTTAATAAAAGCTTTTTTTTTTTTTTTTTTTTTTTTTTTTTACTTTTTGGTGTTCTCTCGAAAGCAGCTTGCCCCTCTCCAACTTATTGTCCCTTTTCTTCCAATTCCCCTCCTTCAATTCTTTCATCCCATTCCCTAAAGGGACTCCTGAGAAAGGTTTCATGATGTCTCCACTGGCATGATGTCCCGACACCAGTCTGGTGTAGGGAAGGTAATTGTCCAATCTTAAACTACTCCCATGGCAGGAAGAGAAGTCTGAGCTTAGGGGAAAATAGACTGGAAAGAAGGAAATTCTGTAACTAGAAATGAATTGGGCTTCAGGCCAGTCCCTCACCCTTGTTTGGGGAGTGGGGTGGGGAACTGAGTTAAGGCCTCCGTTTTAGGACAGATAGAGTGCTATAGTGCAAGAAGCATAGACTCCAGAGTGGGAGAGCCTAGGTTTGAACTCCATTCCTGCTTCCCTTACCCACCCCCAAGTCATTTCCCTGTGTGGCCCTACTTCTTCCTTAAAATGAAGAAGTGGGGCTCTAGGTCTAGCTAGAAATCTATGATTCTATTTAACTGACCAGTTAGGAACAATGATAATAGCTAGCATTTATTTAATGCTAATTAAAGTTCACATTTGTTATCTCATTTGGTCATCACAGATCCTGTGAAATAGGAACTGTTGTTATCTTTCCCATTTTAGTGATGAGGAAACTGAGATTCTGAAAACTTAAGTCATTTGTCCAAATTCATACTGTAATTAAATGACTGAGGTAGGATTTGAATTCAGGTTTTCCCGATTTCAAATCCAGAACTATTGATTACACTATCTCCCCAGGACAAGAAGCCCAACCAGGACATATTCTGAACCCATTTTACTATGTTTTCTGTCCTCCCTCTCCCAAGTACCCCAAAATATGGCTGGAATCGTGCTTGCTATCCCACGTCCAGGCTGGTGCATGGGTGAGGGAAGAGCGACAGCTGCCCCTTAGCCTCAGGCACTCAAGGACAGCCAAGCTGGGGCTAATTTTACACGCACGCCGCCCGCCCGCCCCCATCCCCACCCCCAGCCCATCTCCAGCAGCCACCAAGCCCAGGCTCGCCCAGTCCGGGGCAAGGGGCCCTCCGGGACAGGCGCAGGGGAGGAGGGGGCGGGCAGGGTCGGAGAGGCAACAGCGGGGAAAGCATGGAGCCCTCCTCGCCCCAGGACGAGAACCAGAAGAAGAAGCAACCCAAGAAGCCGCTTCCTGAGATCCTGCCCCGACCACCCCGGGCGCTGTTCTGTCTCACCCTCCAGAACCCCCTGAGGAAGGCCTGCATTAGCATTGTAGAATGGAAGTATCCTTTGAGATCCCACGTAGAAGGGGATGGGGATGGGATGAGGTGGCTGGGAGATCAAGAGATCCCGGCGGGATGGCTGGAGAGGTCAGGGGGCAGGAGGGGAGGTAGAGGAAAGAAGCTGGCAACATTCAACATTTCATGCCCCCGAACATCTGTTGATTTCATTAGTGTGGGCAGAGTGGTGGTGAAAGAGCAGACAGACCAAGTGAAATGGAATTGTGGGTGAGTGAAGTTGGATTTCAGGTCAGAGAACCCAGATTTAAACCCCCTCTCTGCTATGTGTGTGATTTAGTATAAGCCTCCAAGCTGCTGATAGGTGTTGGTCTAGGTGACCTTTCCATTCCCTTCCCACTTAACAATTCTTGAGATGCTGGGAATAAATGCTTGAAATCCCAGAGTATTAGGCTGATAAGGTTGGGTTAGGGGAGGGAGGAAATCAGATATTGAAATGGAGAGGGGGAAAGTGAAATCCTCCCCTAAAGAGCATCACCAACGTGGAAAAGAAGGCTAAGAACTGTTTCGGCTTTAGCCTAAACTGCCCCAAGGGTGACACTGGAAATGGCCTCCATCAGGCTTTGTTGTAGCTCCTGTCAGGAAGGAGGGAGGTCTCTGCCCTGGCTTAGAATTTCAGGGGGTACAGAAGGACTCTGAGAAAGGAGGGTGGAGTTAAAATGGTGGGTCTGGAGTATGAGAAAGATGGGGACTATATTGTCTGTACATTAATTCATATCCATATTCTTTCACATATATAACCGTCTCTCACCTCCTGCCAAATCTTAATCTAAATGTTCTGTTTCTATGACTGTGGCTCTTTCATTAATATGATAAGTCTAAAGAAATTAGGAAAAAATAGGATTTGGGGTGGGGAAGCCATAGTGTAAGGAGAAGAGAGCAGAAGAGGGGAACAAAGAACAGGGGAGCAGAGAATAAAGGGAATTGGACTCCGTCATACTTACAAAGATAATATATTGTCATTGAATGAAAATGTTCTCTCAGTCACTGACACTCCCCACTCCTCTCTTGCTTTACTACAGGGTGACAGGTTTAAGGGCCAGTGAGTAAGAATGATGTTTCATAAGTAGTCACTATTTTCTCCTATTGGAACCCTGTCCTATAAAAACAGTGAAGGGACAAAGGAAGAGTCAGGATATTTAGAATGAGGGATGTAGAGGAAAGCTGTCGCACAGGGTTCTAGGAAGGTGAGCACAGGGTATTCTGGGAAAGGAGAAGAAAAGGTTAAAGCAAGAGAAACAAACTATTTCAGGCAAAAGTTTGAGAGCTATTTGAAATAATTTGGGAAATGCATCGATCCTATTCCCCACAGCTGCTCTTGCCTATCCTAGATCACTCTCCCTTTCTATTTCTCTTCCCCATGTGCCAAAAGGTTTCTCTGCTCACCCACACCATCCCCTCTGTTTATTTCTTAATCCCCTTTATATTTCTATCCCAAATGTGCTCCTTATTTCCCAGTTGCTCATTTTCTTGTCTCCTCTCCTCTGCTTCCATGTCCTTCCCCACCCCATTCCATTCTCCAAAATCAACAAAATGAGGTTTTCTCAACCAAGTCCATCTTTGAAAACCCTAAGACTATCTACCTTCCATCTTCTACCCCCCAGAATTCAGCTTTGTCTCCTAGTTTAATGTTATAGGATAGAGTTCCAATAGAAGAGAACAGTAACTTATGAAGCATCATTCTTACTCGCTGGCCCTTAAAACTATCACCCAGTAGTAAAGCAGGAGAGGTTCAGGAATGGGGAGTGTCAGTCACTGAGAGAACATTTTCCTAATTTCATTCAACAACAATATATTGTCTTGGTCCAATTCCCTTTATTCTCTGCTCCCCTGTGCTTTGCCCCCCCCTCTATTCTGTCCTATTCTTTTTATACCATGCCCTCCCCCTCCAATCCTATTTTTTCCTAATTTCTATATTTCTTTAGGCTCAATCACACTTGAAGACTTATCTATCATGTTGTTGAAAGAGCCACAGTCATAGAAACAGACCATTTAGATTAAGATTTGGTGGTAAGTGAGAGAGGATTATGTGAGTGAAAGTATATGGATATGAATCGGCACAGAGACAATGGATCTTACATCCTGAAAACCTGGCTTCAAATCTCATGACTGACAATATCTGTGTGACAGTAAAAAGCAATTTAGCCTCTCAGCACCCCCAGGGCAACTCTTGATGCCGTCAATTCCAGATTAATTGCTGATTTGCATTAGTGGTGAGAGTGGAGATTCCACACTTGAAGTTCTCCATACTGATGAAATCCAGGTGTTCACCTCCCTTCTCCAATCCCCAAAGAGAGCTCTGCATTTCTTGTTTTTAAATAATAAATTTTAGTTGATATCTTGTGTTTTTTCATCACCAAAATTTCTCCAAGGATCCCTTTCCTCTCACTCCCAAAGCTACCTCCCCACTATGCATAAGGAGGAGGTATTCAAATGTATGCATGTAGGACTGTGTGTGCAAATGTGTACAATGACTTAACTAAGGAAATCTCCTTCAATCACTGGAAATGAGAATTCAGTCTTTTCTGAGAGCTGTACCACCAGTTCTTTTTTATATATGCTGCCATAATATATATACACTTCTATATATAGCCATATCACCAGCTCTCTTCTATATATACTGCCATAATATATTTATATGTACATATATGTACATATATATATATATACTTTTCTAGATGTACTGCTATAATACAATATCCAACATATCCAACCTAATCAGATTCCCAGAAATCCATGAATTTTTGGAGGAGAAAGAAAAAAGTAAAGAGAGAGAGAGAAAAAAAAAAAAAAACACAGATAGATGTATAATTCTTCAAGATATAGGATTCTTTGAGACTAAAGGTTTATAAGAGGGTCAAACTTTAAAACTACTTGATAATTACAAATCAGTTCTACATACAGTTGTGTTATTATATTGATGACTATTTAACAATCATTGTTTCTTCCAAAGATTACATCCATCCACACATCTGAGAACAAAGTTAAGTAGTCCATTAAAACAGGTGAACACCTCAACCATTCTGCATCCAATGTCCTCTACTGAGAGGAAGAAATTTCAATATGCACTTCTTGAGTACTTCCAAGGAATAAGTATCAGATGCTGGAAAGAAGGAGCAAAGTTACAGAGCTTAATAAGATGTAGAAACCATTCTGCATGATGAATAAAATATGTACTCATATAACTCCAATATTATTTCAATTAAACTTGGCAAATGTATTAAGTTCCTGCCATGGGTAAAGCACTGTGCTAGGAGATGCAAGGATAAGGACTGCATTGTAGTAGTACATGTGTGTGAGCTAAAAATTGGTGATATAAAAAAGTGAGAGGACAGCTAGTTGGTGCAGTGGATAGAGCCCTAGCCCTGAAGTCAGGAGGACCTGAGTTCAAATGTGGTCTCTGACACTTAACACTTCTGAGTGACCCTGGGCAAGTCACTGAACTCCAATTGCCTCAGCCAAAAAAAAAGTGAGGGTTTTTTTTTGGGGGGGGGGGAATTTCATATAATTATAAATTTCATTTATAAAATTTATAAATTATTCTTCCCATTTTACAAATATTGAAACTGATACTCAGATAATTTAAGAGACTTGCACCTGATCACATAGTTATTAACTACTAAAACCAATATTTAACCCCAAGCCTCCTATTAAGACTTATGAGAGTTGGCATTTGAGCTGGTCCTCGAAGGATGAAGAAACTTTGACGATCAGAGATAATCATAAAAATAATTATATTTATAGAAGTGTTTCAAGATTTACAAAGTGCTTTCCTCACAATACCCTATGAAGTAGGTAGTACAGATATGATTATGTCTTTTTACAGTCTCAGAAATTGAAGAGTCATCCAGATGGAATGAAGAAGACGAGTTCAAATCCTTCTTCAGACACATATGGTTTATGTGACTCTGGGCAAGCCACTTAACCTCTCTCAGCCTCAGTTTCTTCACCTGAAAAGTGAGGATAGTAATAGCACCTATGTCCCAGAGTTATTGCAAGGATTAAACAAAACAATGTGAATACAGTTTCTAAATCTTAAAGCTCCATAGAAATGTTTGCTATTATTATTACTCATGGTCAGCTTAGCTAGCATGAATCAAACCTACAGATTCAAATCTCCAACACCTGTATGAAAGTCCACTGCTCTTTCTATAATATCCACTGGTTCTCATAAGTGACATTGAAAGAATCATGGAACCCAAGGTCTACCATTTCTTATTTGAGTGAACTTAGGCAAGCCAAGCCAATAGGTTAACAGAGTTTAATCTCTCTGTACTTCATGTCCTCATCCATAAAATGTGCATGTTCAACTGGATAACTTCTACGGTCCCTTCCAGTACTAGATTTAGATTCTATGATGTCCCAGAAGAAAAGCTATAGAGGTAGGAAAGTACAGATCTAATCTGAATAATTTTTGTATGTTGAAAAATTTGGATAATTGTGTGTATGTGTTAAGTGAATTTCACTGAATAGTGAAGAATCTCATTTAATTGTAGCAACAACCTACAAGGTATACTTCCCCAAAAAACTTTTAGGAAGTCTGTAGGATCAAAACTATTTTCATAAAGATATTTAAATTTCTAATATAGTTAATATCAATAGATAAAACCTACATAAACTATGCTGCTTGGGGAGAGCCCTCAATAATTTTTAAAAGCATAAAAAGGTTCTGAGACAAAAAAGTTTTGAGCATCACTAGACTAGACTCTAGTCAAAGCAGCAAATCCCTGGCTACTGGCCACAATTTTGACCACAGTTCTCCTGAGTATGGCCTGATTCAGATTAAAATATAAGTGGGAAATATCTAACAAAATAAACAAATCTACAACAAAACATAAATAATGTTAATATGTGGTTTTCTGAGCCAATATGTGGCCTGCAGAGATCCCTAAGTGTGGTTTGGTTACCCCTATTTCTATTGAATTTACCATCATTGGATTAGAGTAGAAGGTACCCATAAAAAGTTAGGGCTATAAGAAACTTGAAAAATCTCAGATCACAGAGAGACTTAAAATTCTGTGATTAGAGAAGACTTTATTTTGTAGGCTTTTGGGGAGACATTGAAAGTTGTTTTATTTTAAAGGAATGAGATAGAGTTTTTTTTATGGAAGACAACCACAAAATTGAAATGCTAAAGTGTCATGGTTGGTATAGCATGAGTAATATTTCGAAATGTAAAGTAAGAAATTCACTTTTCCAAAGTTTGAGAATATCACAAAATAAAATATTGTGATATTCTCCTTGAACCCTTGTGAGTGAATCCTAATCCTCTTTCCTGGATATGACTCCCACAGAGGGATAAGGGCTATTTGCCTGGGATTCTGCTAGGATACAGAAAAAATTCTGCACAGTACTGGCTGTGTAGGAACACAGTTCTGGGTTATTTGTCAACCCTCTTCCTTCAAAAGGGGTCACCTGCCATCAAGGACTCTCCTTAACCCTGACTTCAGACCCTTTGAGACAATCATCTTACTCACTATCTTTGCCAACTGCGTGGCTCTGGCGGTGTACTTGCCCATGCCTGAGGATGACAACAATTCCCTCAACCTTGGTCTGGTAAGCAAGCCTTGACTACCCATTTCCACAGAATCATAGAACTTATGAGCTGAAAGGGACCTCCTAAAAAAATAGATATTTTAAAAGAATCCCTGCCATTGTATTTCCAATTAGTCATCCAGCCTCCAATTGAAGACCCCTACAAAAAAGAAACTCATTACCCTGCAGGACAGCCTCAATGATTAGATAATTTCTCCTGATATTAAGCTTAATTTGTTTCTTTCCAACTTCCTCCTGGAGTCAGGAACTCTCATCTTCCTAAATTCAAATCTGGCCTCAGACACTTATTTACTCAGGCAAGTCATTGTCCCCTGCTTGCCTCAGTTTCTTCATCTGTAAAATGAGCTACAGAAGGAAATGGGAAACCACCTCAGTATCTTGGCCAAGAAAATCTCAAATGGGGGCATGAAGAATCAGACAAGACTGAACAATTTCTTCCCATTACTTCTAGCACTGTCCCCTAACAGAATAAAACTTACCTTTTTGCCACCTGATAGCCTTTCAAGAGCTCCAATATTCTTCTCTTCAGTATCTACATCCCTAGTTTTTTCAACTCCTCCTCCACCCTTGGTTTAATCACCAGTTTGTTTATATCCTTCCCAAATTGTGAACCCCACAACTGAGCAAGGTTGAGGAGGGAAAGGAAGATTGCAAGGAGCAACAGGGATGATCTTTTAATTGCTGCCAGCGATGCCTCTTCTTGGGCTGCCTAAGTTCTTCTGGGATTTTGGGGGAGTCCTACTAGGCTACTGACTCATCCTGAATTTGCATTCCACCCCATTTCTTTGGATTGTAGCCAACTTTGTTTTCCACCTGGCTCTGGGCAACCACTTGGGCTCTAGGGTACTAATGAAGTAGGTCAGTCTCCATTGATTTCTGGGGAGATAAAAAGTGAGATTCCACCTGGGTGATCTCTAAGGTCCCTTCCAGCTCTAACTTCTGTGACACTGAGTCTTAAGCCACTTAATAGGTTTATAAGATGAAGGATTGCAATCTTCCCTGAATATAATCCTAGGAGAAATATAGTGCTATTGGCTGTCTATGGAAGACTATAGATGTTACCTCAGAGGAGGGGACAAATTTGAAAGTTTAGTACCTTCTGCCTCAAAGTATTCCTCCTGGTAGACCACAAAGGTTACCTGTAAATCAGACTATGAGGGGCAGAAAATCTAAGACATTGAGAGGCAGAGAAAGAGAGTGGTAGACTAAGCTTTGAAATCAGGAAGACTTACATTCATATTCTATTGTTGATACTTTCTACTGTAACTATAAGATACTTCATTTAGTGCCTCAGTTTGCTAATCTGTAAAATGAGGGAAATGATATTTATGGAAATCACTTTACAGAGTTCAAATTAGGTTATGTTGGTAAAGACTCTTGCATTTCAAATTTAATAACACTGAATGGAGGGGAGCAAACTCTGCTTTCCCAGCAGGAAAAGGAGTGGCTTGGACTCTCACAGATTTCTGAGATTTTGATTTTTTGCTAATTTCTCCGGCCAAGGAAACATCCAATGGGTTTAGGTGGGGATCAGGATTTGGAGGGCTTTCCCAGCCCTATCTCAAACCTGTGGGATATTTCCTTAGCCAAAAAAAATTAGTAAAAACTTAAAATCTCAAATGTCTGTGACAGTCCAGTGTGATGCTATATAAAAGTTATTTATTATTCTTTTTATCATGAGTTCATCAGATTGGGGACATTATAGGACTAAAGAATGTCCTAAATTTCTTATCTCCCTATCCCCCAAGATATAAATCTATCTACTTCTATTGCCTTATGTAAAGAAAGGATGACCTGCTTACCCTGGAGAAAGGATTCTCTAAGCCGTTGGGCATGTACTGAGACCTAAATAAATACATTTTAATCTCTAGAGTTCTTTTATATTAGGTGTTCATAGATTTCTGTCTTGGTTTGGTGGGAAGCTGGAATTTTACATGTACTTTTGCTTCAGACAAAGGCTTTCTACTATGTAGGATAGAGAGCAGAAGGTGCAAGAAAAAGTTTTTAGGAGTTATGAAATGGGGGTAGTTTATACAAATAGCAGAACCAGAAATGGGGCTCTACTTCTGGTACTCATTTGGAGTAAAGGATGGTATGGTTTCTCCTTAAGGAGTCCTCTTGCAGTCCACCATCCTGTGCCAATTCAAGAGTAGAAAATGAGGAGGGAGGTTCTGGGAAAAAAGAAAGGAGTGAGTGGAAAGGTAGTAGAAGCCCATCCCCTATGGTGTCATAACAATGCCCCCACAATACTCCACTTGCTGTTTTCTGCTGATGCTCTCCCTGCACTTTTCTTTCTGTCTCCCCTCATCATTTTTTGTCCTAGGTAAAAAAAATGCAAAGTTGCTTCTATGAAAATAACTAGTTTTAAAGTTTGCAAAGCAGATATTATATCATTCCCATTTTTCAGAGATGGAAATAGTCTCCAAGAAGTTAATTAAATGACTTTCCCACAGTCACATAGTTAGGAATTTTATATGTGGGTCTCAAATCTAAGTCTTTTGCCTCTGCATTCTTTGGAGCAGCTGAGTGGTGCAGTGGACAGAGTGCTAGGTCTGAAGACTCACCTTCCTGAGTTCAAATCCAGCCTCAAATACTTACTACCTGTGTGATCTTGGGCAAGTCACTTCACTCTATTTGCCTCAGTTTCCTCATCTGCAAAATGAGCTAGAGAAGAAAATGGCAAACCAGTCCACTATCTTTGCCGAGAAAACCCCAAATGGGTTGGGAAGAGTCAGGTAAGACTAAAAAATGAATAACAAAGAATAGCTTTATTCTGGACAATGTCAGATAGGGGTGTGAAAAATTGTGCCCATATTAAAAATTGCCTATAGAAAACCCAGATTTTTTTAAATTTAAGATTAATCCCAACCACAACTATTTATGTAACTAATGGCATAGATTCTCTAAGTTTGCACAAATTATTTTATCTTTTGAAAAAAATTCATAAATTTCTTTTGTGTTTTTACCACTGTTATTTCCATCACTGTTATCTCAGTCATCCAGCACTGAATCTGCCCTTAGAACAAAGAAATAGTGATTGATTTTGACAGCATATTCATTGTTCTGTCTGGAATTAATCTTAGGGATGAAGAGGAGAGGGGCTTCCCACATGTAATTCTTTGGCTTTTGCCCCTACATTATGTATTTCTAGCCAAATCAGATTATACATGAATTCAGAGCAGCAATATTCCAGTAAAAGAAAGTGGTAGGGAAATAACAAGGAAGCGGGTTAATTATTCAGCACTATTGGCACCCACTCCCACTGACTGTCACCTCTCTCCCCCATTTGTGCAAGTCAGCTCTCTGCTAACCTCTCTGTTTCCCCAACACAGCAGGAGAGAACTATGTCTGTCCTCCCCCAGCAGGGAGTTAGTTTAGCAGCATCTGCAGCTTTGAGGAAGGCTGTTTCTTTGTCATAACAATGAAAACTAAGGAGAGCTGGATTTTTCTTAGGAATCAGGTCTCCCCTGTCTCTTCCCGGCAGCGCCTAAACCTCTCCAATCCTGTATTTCCTCACCCTCTTGAGAATCGCATTGTCTTTTTAATATTATGAATATTAAAAGCAAGCCTGCTCTGCCGGAGTGTGTGCTGGGTAATGTCATCATCCAACTCTCCATCTATCTCCCCACGCTCCTGAGAATACCATTCTCTCTTTAAGACTATGAGTATTAGAAGCAAGCCTATCCCAGCAGAATGTGTACTGGGAAAAACATCACCATTCTGTAAAGCGCGAAAGTCCGCTTTAGGGAGGAATAGTCCCAAGAGAACATGGTCAGCAAGAAGACATCACCCTATTTTTATAAAAGCAATATTGTCAGACAAAGAGTTCTGGGCTACAATCTGAAGGGGGAACCATATATGTGTGTGTGTGTGTGTGTGTGTGTGTGTGTGTGTGTGTGTGTGTGTGTGTGTGTGTAAGACAGCTGGCAGACAGCAGCTGGAAAACATTCTAAGGACTGACAGATTAACTAAGGGGCCTCTGAGAAAAAGTGTGAAGGATCAGGTATTATTGAGCCTGAGGAAGAAAAGGCTGAAGCTTGAGTTAATAATAGACCACTATGCTGCAAAGGGTTGTTTTATAAAGGAGCGCAGATCTTTATTTTCTATCTCTGAGAAGTGCAAACCAAGAAGAAATGGGTTTAACTTTATTTTTTATTTAATATTTAATATTTTAATTTTTTCCAGTTATGTGTAAAACAATTTTTTAAATATTTGTTTGTAAAACTTTGAGTTCCAGATTCTCCCCCTTCCCTCCCACCCCTTATTAAAAAGGCTCTTGAAGTTATGCAAAGCATTTCCATAAAAGTCATCTTGTGAAAGAAAACATAAATCACCCTCTTCCCCTCAAAAAAATGGATTTAACTTTATAGAGAGAAAGTGGAGTTAAGCACTTAGCTCTCCAGTAACTGTTTTGAATATGGATGAGAATTATCTGATGAAAGTTGGAAAATCTCCTTTTCTAGTTATTTTTTCCCTAATAAAGGAGATTCCCTACTGTTTGAGGAAAGATTAGTAACAGGCCCAAAAGACCCTGGGAAAAATTCCTAAGGAAATCCTGGATTTTGTTACTACTGCTCTTTGACAATTTTTGACCAGGAAGGATGGCTAATGACTGAGGGAGGAAGAAGAAAGTGTCATTGAGAGATGGTGGGTGTGATTATATAGATATATAATCTTGAAAGACAGCATGTAATATATTAAATTGCTTGCTATCTCAAGTAGGGAGGAGGGAAGGGAGTGAGGGAAAAAAATTTGGAGCTTAAAATTTTACAAAGATTAATGTTGAAAACCATCTTCACATGTAATTGGGAAAAAATAAAGTATTATTATATAGTGGAAGGAAGGAAGGAAGGAAGGAAGGAAGGAAGGAAGGAAGGAAGGAAGGAAGGAAGGAAGGAAGGAAGAAGGAAGGAAGGAAGGAAGGAAGGAAGGAAGGAAGGAAGGAAGGAAGGAAGGAAGGAAGGAAGGAAGGAAGGAAGGAAGGAAGGAAGGAAGGAAGGAAGGAAGGAAGGAAGGAAGGAAGGAAGGAAGGAAGGAAGGAAAGCCAGGCAGACAGTATGGTAGAGTGGAGAAAGAGTATGAGATTTGGAGTTGGAGAATGAGGGTTCTTATGCTGGCTTTCTAACTTGCTATCATTATGACCTTGTGACTTAGTTTCCTCACCCATAAAATGAAGGAGTTTTACTACATAATCTTTAAGGATCCATAAAATTAACTTTTACTAAGTAACTTCCCTGCCATTTCTAACGCTATGGTCCTATGAGCCTATTGTCTTAAGTCTGGTCCTAAATAAAAAATATGCTCTGAGTCTTAGATTAAAAATAAAATTCTTGTGGAGTAGACAATCTGCTCTACTGGTTTAAACCAACTTCAGACAAAATAAAATAATTAAAAAAAAAAAAAAAACGTTTGCATGAGGGTTCACTATTCACATTTCAGGGAGAAGGCATTAATTTCTCTTTGGAATATTTCCTACTTTTTCAAAATGCCAAATCCCAGACCACCTTGTTCTGATTTTGAGGGTACCCGGGTTACAAAGGACATGGATTATAATACTGAGCAGTGTGCCCCCTGAGGAACATTAAAATTTCTACCTCAAAAACTGACTTCTCCACACCAGAAGAGTCTGGATAAAGCCCCTTCAGCACCCAGTTTAAATGCAGACTAACATAGAATGATCCTGGCTAAAGGAAAAGAACACATTCCCCATCAAGTGAATTGTACCACAGACTAGCTTTTAGAGCAACTAGTTGATAAGGAGGATAAAGTCTAGGTCTTGCCATCAGGAAGTCCTAGATTTAAATCCTGCCTCACATACTGCCTAGCTATGTGACCCCAGGCATTTGATTTCTCTCAGCCTCAGTTTCCTCATCTGTAAAATGGGGTTAATTATGTTAATTACTTATCTTATTGTTGTTATGAGGATTAAATGAGATTCAGAGGTGTGATCTATAAAATTGCTAGCTGTTATCATGCTAAATGTTATTTAGAATTAGCTACAAAGAAAACCCTCCCTTGTTGATTCCTCCAAGATTTTTATTCTCTATTACATATCTTTTCTCCTATCTTCTGGACATATCTATTTTCCTTTTTTTTTTTTTTTTAGAAATGTTTTTATTCTGAACTTGAAAATATCACCAAGCATTTCCATATTCAAAGAAGGATGGAAAAAGAAAATTGTGTAACAAGTAATTTGTTATATACAGCTTATATTTTTAACTTTTAAATTATATTTAATTTTTTTCAATGAATAAGAATGTTTTCTCTCCCTTCCCCATCTGCTCATTGAAAAAATAAGAAAAAGAAAACACTTGTAATATATATAGGCAAGCAAAACAAATTCTAGCTTGTATTTTTAAGATATATAATAAATTCGACATATTTAAAAGCTGCTTATCTATGGCTCCTTCTGAACTTCCTTCTATTCTCCTCTGTGCATTTTTAAAAATTGCTTCAATGACACTCTCTTCTTTCTTTTCTTCTTTTTTTATGGTACTATTATTACAAGCATCCCCATGTCCCTAATGGTCCCTGCTCCCTTCCCCCCAGCCCTCATTAGAAAAAAGCCTAGTCAGCCAGGCACAGGAACACATGCCAGTAATCCCATCTACCCAGGAGGCTTGATGGCTTTGATCCAAAAGGATTAAAGAAAGGATAGAGCCACAGCTTAGGCTGGTAGAAAGTGGGTATAGTGGAAAGAACACTGACTGGGGAGTCAGAGGAGCTGGCTGTGAAGCCCACTTCAGGCTATAGTTCCTTGGATTGTAATTTAAATTCTTAGGCCTCAGTTTCTTATATGTTTAAAAGAAAGGGATTGAACTATATAGTCTCTAAGGTCTCTTTATTCCTAAATTTATTATCCTACGATCCTTGACAACAGAGAAAAGCTTCTTAATTCTTTTTTTCTTCTATTTTCTCTACCAAGGAGAATAATCTTTAGGACTGGATAGAACAGAACAAAAGTGACTAATAGAGAGCTGGTAGTCAAGCTAACTAAGAAGATGGTTGTCAATGTTTGATGAGTTAAAATCGTTTGAGGCAATTAGGGTTAAGTGACTTGCCCAGGGTCACACAGCTAGGAAGTGTTAAATGTCTGAGGTCAAATTTGAATTCAGGTCCTCCTGACTTCTGGGCTGGTGCTCTATCCACTACCCCAAATAGCTGCTCCATGAACTATATATTCTTAGGTTCTAAAAGACTAGTGAATGTGATAATTGAGCCACTGCAGAATGGTAATTCAAAGCCAAAGAATGTATACCCTGATTATAAAAAAATGAAAGCGAATGGAATTGGCAAACTATACATATGTTAGATTGACTTTAATTCCTGGGAAAATTCTATTATTGCTAAAATGTATAATTGTATATAATATATAAATTAATATAATATACAAATTTTGTATTACTAAAAAGTTGATTAATGATCATCTGGAAAAGAAAGGAGATATCACACCAAAAAAATTAGTTTCATCCAATTCAGATTATTTAGGTCTAACCTGAATTCCTTTTTCACAGGATTTTTGTTGTTATTGTTTATTTATAAGTGACTCTTCCTGACCCAATGAACTATAGTATGGCAATGCTTGTCTTTGGGGACTTCTTGGCTAGGAAACCGGAGTGTTTTGCCATTTCCTTTTCTAGAGAATCAAGGCAAACAGGGTTAGTTAAGTAACTTGCCTAGGTTCACACAGTTAATAAGTGTCTGAGGCTGTATTTGAACTCAGATCCATTTGATTCTAGGTTTAGCATTCTATCCACTGTGACCCTCACTGCCTCTACTAAACAATCCTCTATCATATTTCTTCATGAGCTTTGTTCCATCCAAAATAGAAAATATTTAGCGCTGGAAGCTTCCCTTCTCATTTAGCTTTGCTCAAGAGAGACCCAGATAACCTCATTCTATTCCATGATTCCATGTCATCTGGGAGAAAGAACTAGTATATAGGTTATTTAAATCATAGCATATTTGTCAAGTGCCTTAACATTCACAAAATGCTTTCCTTAAAACAACCTTATGAGATACGTAAACCTGGTGAAAGAGGTAATCATTCTGAAGCAGTGACTCCCCTGCAGCAATCTTTCAAGGGTCTGAAAATATCTTTCAATCTCTGGAAGTCAAGTTTGAGCTCAAAAACTAATTTGCATCAAATGTATTATCTTTCAACCACCTTGACAATCTCTAGCCTTGCCAAACCTGATTCTTAACCCTTTTTATATAATTCAGAATCTACATTTTAAAATATATCTGAAGACAGCAGAGTAATAGTCTTGAGAGAGAGAGAAAGAGAAAGAGAGAGAGAGAGAGGGAAAGAAAGAGGGAGAGGGAGAGGGAGAGAAATTACTTCCTATTGAGAAATATTGGGAGCAGCTAGATGGTGTAGTGGATAGAACACCAGACCTGAAGTCAGGAGTTCCTGAGTTCAAATCTGGCCTCAAACACTTAATACTTCCTAGCTGTGTGACCCTGGACAAGTCACTTAACCCAAATTGCCTCAGCGAAGAAGAAGAAGAAGAAGAAGAAGAAGAAGAAGAAGAAGAAGAAGAAGAAGAAGAAGAAGAAGAAGAAGAAGAAGAAGAAGAAGAAGAAGAAGAAGAAGAAGAAGAAGAAAAAGAAAGAAGAAGAAGAAGAAGAAGAAGAAAAAGAAAGAAGAAGAAGAAGAAGAAGAAGAAAAAGAAAGAAGAAGAAGAAGAAGAAGAAGAAAAAGAAAAGAAGAAGAAGAAGAAGAAGAAGAAGAAGACGACTGGATGGGAAAACATATGCACCTTCATCAATAAGAAGAAGAAGAAGAAGAAGAAGAAGAAGAAGAAGAAGAAGAAGAAGAAGAGAAGAAAAAGAAAGAAGAAGAAGAAGAAGAAGAAGAAAAAGAAAGAAGAAGAAGAAGAAGAAGAAGAAGAAGAAGAAGAAGAAGAAGAAGAAGAAGAAGAAGAAGAAGAAGAAGAAGAAGAAGAAGAAGAAGAAGAAGAAGAAGAAGAAGAAGAAGAAGAAGAAGAAGAAGAAGAAGACGACTGGATGGGAAAACATATGCACCTTCATCAATGTTCTTCTGTCTGAATCATTGCTTCTTCTGAAGGCCAGCTCCTTGCAAGGGACAGAAGGAACTGGAGACAGTTGCTTGTTTTACTAAATGACTTGCTTGGGCTCACTCAGCCAGTGTAGATTAGAAGTGGAGGCTCTAGGAGGAGTAGGAAATTTTCAGAAGGTATGTGAACAGTCAGAATATAAGACTAGAACAGGTCTAGGACTCTGGTTCTCTGACCCACGAGTTCTTCACTCTAGTAACTGCTATTTAAGTAGGTACCGTGCTAGTATTCACTCCTATATTGACTAAGTGCTGGGAAAATGAGGAAAGGGTAACCCTACAGTGGTTTTAAAAACCTTCTCAGCCATGGACAAGTATCACTTAGGTGGTGCAAGAGGATCTTGGGAATCTTATTTGCCCCTATCCTATCCACAGGGTTGGATAAACAGTGGAAGATCATTTCCATTTCAAGCTTTGGGTTTTTTAAGAGTAACCTTGAAGGAAGCCAGGAAAGCCAAGAAGTCAAGATGAGGAGGCACCAAATTGGGAAATGGATCATCATTTGTAAGGAACAAGGAGGTCAACATGCCTGAATGACAGGTTGACTCCAGTCACTAGTAATCATGAAACTTTTGGAAGTGAATCATCCCATTTATCCAACTTTCTTCCTCCAACACAACTTCATTTGGGTCATCCCATGTTGAAGAACTATTTTTCCATTGCTGAAGATTCTTTAAGGACTTGTTACAGACTCCTATTATCTGATGTTCCATCTTTAAGGATCATGCTGATAGAAGAGAGAGACAGAAACAAAGACAGAGAAAAGCAGAGAAAGAGACAAAAAGAAACACACCGAGAGGGAGACAGAGACAAAGAAAAGGAGACAGAGAGAGACATATACACAGAGACAGTGACAGAGGGACAGAGAGGGACAGAGAAAGAGACAGAAAAACAGAGAAACATAGAGGACAGACAGAGAAAAAATAGACAAAGAGAGAGAAAGAGAGACACAGAGAGACAGAGAGACAATAGAGTCAGAGAGAGAAAGAGACAGAAAGATAGAAACACAAAGAGAGGGAGACACACAGAGACAGACAGAGAGGGAAACAGAAAGGGACAGAAAAACAGAGATACAAAGAAAGGGAGAGACAGAGAGACAGAGAGAGACTTAGGCTTAAGAGAAAAGGAAAAAAGCTATATTGAGTTGAAGAATGAAGTTAAACTGACAGGGGAAAGTTTGTTTTCAAAGAGACAATGAATCTAATCAATAAGAATTTATTAAATGCCTACTCTACTCAAAATATTCTATGCTAGACACTGGGGATACTAACACACACACACACACACACACACACACACACACACACACACACACACACACACACAAATGAAGAAGTTCCTGCCCTCAAAGAGCTTTCATTCTATCATCAGAAGATTCTTCTCTGGGTACAACAGAAGGCTGGAATCCAGGACTCCCAGCCTTAGGACCCTTCAAATAACATTCTTTCTCTAAATGTAAGCAATGGAAATCTCTGGTTAAAATCTCCAGAACACTACAATGCCCACTTTTAGACTCCATGGCCAATGGGGTCAATCTCATCTGGAGATCCTCACTAATTAGCTCAAGGGTGCTAGGGAGAAGAAAGAGAGCAGTGGGGTCTCTTAGAGAGGCAGCTTGGTGAAAGTGGAAAGAGCCCTGGACTCTCTGATCAAGCAAAGCCCAAAGTGAAATCTTGACTCTAAAAGTTGCTAACTGAATGACTCTCAGCAAGTCACTGAATCTCTGGTCCTCAGTTTCCCTGAAAGGATGAAATAGACACAGTTAAAGGGTCACTATCTACTTTACAAAGTTATTGTGAGACACGTGCTTTGTAAGCCTTAAAGCATGATCTCAATGTGAGCTATTATTATTTAGGGAGGTGGCCATTCATGTCCCTCATGTGCCCTTTGAGGTGGCAGCTCTGGCAGGGCCCTTTGGTCCACAATAGACTCCTTCATTGATACTCCATTAAGGACTTATGGGATTAGGTTACAGCTCAGTGTCCCTAAGATGGCTGAGGCCCAAGCCTCTGGCATCCCTGGCATCCCATCAAGACTAGGGGGACTTTTTATAGGGTCAGGAATGTGAACACAGACTCCTGATCTTGGGCAGGACTGGATTTCAGAGGCCTCAGAGACCTAACTGGAGTAAGATTTCTCGCTTCTACTGAACACAGTCCTGGACCCCAACATTTGCCCCCAATCCAGGGAGGCAACATGGTACATCCTGGATTTGAAGATACATAACCTGAATTTAAATCCTGGCTAGGAGAATAGAAGTAAATCATTTCATTTTTCTGATCCTGCTTCCGTTCTTGTCAAGGAAAGGGAATGGACTCGATCACTTCTGAGCTTCCTTTCAGCTCTATACTCATAATCCCTGATGCTTAACCCCTCACCCAGGCACATTCTACCCACCATGAAATTTAGTCACAGATTCCAAAGTAGAGGATTTTTGAGACTCTTTTAACTAATCAAAAGATTCAGAAGACATCTGTCTCTATTTTCTCAAAGGAAAGCACCAAAGTTCATCCTTCTATCACCCCCACCATGTGTATACTTACCCATGGCTATGGCTACATTTGATAGACCCTCCTCAGAACCTGAAAAAAAAATAATAGCATGTGAAGGTTCACTCTGACTTTGTAAGTTCCCCTCATTTCAGCTAATTTTATCCTGAGCCTTCCTTTTTCTTGTTCCCCAATAGTCCCCAGGCTATCTGTTCTAAAGACCCTTATTCTATCCATCAATCTACACACACACACACACACACACACACACACACACACACACACACACACACACACAGCTACTATACCCTCTAAGTTCATGTTCTTGCCTGCCCCAGGCAAAGGAAAGGGAGGGAAAAAGAGGACCTGCTTGGAGCCTGAGACCATCTTTAGGGCTTTGTTTGGAGAGGTGAGGTAGCAGAGAGCACCAGATTGTTTTGGGCAAAGGTTCACAGGCCTAAATATATCCACTCACTTCATTCTTGAGTGGGTCATTTTCCAAACCTAGACCCTGAATCAATCTTGGTAATACGAAAGCCCTGAATGCTCCATGAGAGGAGAGGATAAATGGACATTTTGAGAGGCCAGTTTCTCTTGGAAGATCTTAGAGATACTGGTTTAAGTGGTGCTACCCAGAGGTCAGAATTCTGGAGGGAGTCAGAATCAAGAAATCAAATCACAAAGTCAAAAGGACCCAGGAAAATCTCTGAACCCAAAGGGCCACAGTACATCCCAGAGAGGATGAGAGAATACCAGAACTGAAATTAGATATGATCAAAATTAAGTTATCATTTAATGGAAAATAACAACTTTGAGAAAGAGAGATAAGAAAAGGGAATGAAAGAGAGACAGAGAAAAACAGAGAGTAGGGGGAAGTAAAGAGAAAAGGGAAAAGAAAAAGAATGAGAAATCAAGAAGACAGGAGAAAGAATGAGAAATCAAGAAGACAGAAGAAAGGAAGGCAGAAATAGAGCAATGAAGAAGGAGAAGAAGAAAAAAGAGGAGGAAGAGAGAGAGATAGCAAGGACAAGGTAGTGAAGGGGAAAGAGAAAGAAGGAAAAAAGGGGAGACAAATGTATACAAAGACCAAATATATACAATGAATTAGTGACAGAGCTTGTATTCAAATCTAGTCTCCCTTTAGTCAGAGTCCTTTCTATCATACTATGTATATATTAATCCTCATACCCCTCACGTTCTTTTGCCTCAGTCCCTTGCAAGGATCTCATCAGTCATTCTATTCACAAGCATTTCTTAAGAAATGTATACCAAGAACTATATCTGAACACTGGGAAATGCAAAAGTGAAACAGTCCCTGTCCTCAAGGAGCTTACACTCTAATAGGGGAAATACCAGATACATATATAGGTCTATATAAAATATATGGAGGGTTAAGTCAGTAGTAGTTGAGACAACCAGAAAAGGCTTGTGAAGAAATAAATGATTAAAGGAAAACGGATTTTAAAAGGTAAAGGTGAGAAGGGTTTGAGCTCTGGTTGTACAGATGGTAAGGGTAAAGGCAAGGAGATGGGAGATGTCTTGTGTGAGGACAGCAAGGTCGGTTTACCTGAACTGTTTTATATATTCAGGGAATGATGTGTAATAGAATCAAAAAAGCAGAATGGGGGCACATTTTGAAGAGCATGAAATTCCAAATGAAAGCATTTATGACATAAACTAAATCCTTGAGGCACTGGGGGGGCTCTGGAGTTCATTAAGTAGGGGAGCAAAGCATCAGATCTTTGGAAAATCCCCTGTGCTAGCCCTCGACACAGCTGTAAAGTTATTGAAGTTTGTCTTTAGAGAGTCTCCCCCTCCCTTCCAGCATCTTCCTCCCCTCATCTGCCCCCACAAGGACTTCTTGGAGCCCCCGTATTTCCCTCTCTCACTGAGACCTATATTTTCAGGGCACCTTCCATACTCCAGACCTTTCTCTCAACCTTTTCTGCAGCTAATTTTCTAAGCTAGCAGTCACCTTGGGAAGAGTTTGACAAAGTACTAAGTTAAAGCATTAAAGATTGATAAAGGCTTAATGGATTATCTCTCACCAGGGACTATGCATTTAACGGGAAACTATGGCTTAATCCAAATGAGTAACTGCATGGTGGGAGAATTTGAGACACTATGACAGGATGTGGGTAAGACAGTGTACATAGGCATGAGAGGCCTATTGTTCCCTCCCCCTACCATGGAGAAAGGCAAAAAGTACATTTGCCTGACTTTCCCCTCTGGGAGCCCAAGCAGGCTGCCAAGTCATATCCTAGAAACAAAGACAGAGGTATATTTAAGGCTGTGTTACTGGGCAGATCCACAGAGGCAGAGAAAACTCTAAGGAAGCAAGGAATCTCAGTACTAGAAGGCCATCGAGGGTAATTCATACTGGAACAGGAGTCCCCTCGGTAACATCAATCAATCAATCAAATATGTATGAAATGCATTTAGTCAAAGATCTTCAGTAAAGAGAAATCAACTACCTCTCAAGACAAGTTATTCCACTTTTGTATGGTTCTAATCATTAGCTGCCTAGCAAGTTTAAATTTGTATCTTTACAATTTCCTCCCTCAATTTATATTCATAGAGCATGAATGCAATAGCTTTCCACCATCTTTGCTGCCTTTCTCTGGATGCTTTCTGGATTATCAATGCATTTAGATTATCAAGACTCTAGGCCTGCTGATTCTATATATAATACTCATCTGTTCCACCATCACCATAACCAGTAGAGAAGAAAAACAGTCAGTAAAAGCAAGAGTCTTAATAATCCAAATACTGGATAGCTAATTGGATTCTAAGTAATCAAGAGTTCCCAATGGTTCTTTTGGTCCCAGATGGCTATGTCTAGACAGAACCTATTGGTCTTTCCAAGAGGGAAATAATCCCCTTTGGGCCCCTGACATTATTGTCAGAAAGCATTAATTTCCCTGATTTGATCCTTTACCTAAGTTCTCCTATGGAATATAAGTAGGAAGGTAGATGGTCTGGTAAGTAGATGCTAACAAAGTAATTTAATGAGTACCTATAGCTGATGGAAGCTGAGGCCAGTCTTGTATCTATAGACAAAATGAGTAAGATGGATGAAAAGAAACACAGACTGGCCCAAGTTTCAGTTCTCCCCCAAGGCTATCAACAAAGTGGCAAAGGGCCTGAGGAGCCCACTCCAGCTAAGTGAAGATAACAAAGTCTGACAGGTAGGCATTCTTTATGTAGAGGGCAGATATCCCTATTTAAAGAGGGAGCGCTGTTGATAATGGTGGTATTATAATAATGATCATTTTAATTATCAATCAACAAGCATTTATTGAGTATGTGCTATGTGCCAGGGATGAACAAGTAATAGCTTAATGAATAAAATGACTTTTCTGAAAAGTCATAAAAACTTGAGTTCAAATCCAGCCTCAGATCCTGGCTGGATAAATCACTTAACCTCTATTTGTCTGGAGTTTCCTCAATTTTTCAATTCATTGTAAAATTAAGATAATTATTCTTATCTGAGACTTTAGGAGGCAGGAATAATGAGAGAGTACTAGTAACTGGATGGATAGAGAAAAGCATCTTAGAGGAATTAGCATTTGAGTATTTTGAAGGTAGTTAGGAATTTCAGGAGGCAAAAATGAAGATGAAGTGCATTGGGTAAAGTCTGCAAAGATACAGAGAAATGTCATTTATAAAGAGGTTCAAGAAAGTTACTTTGGCCAGACCAGGGAGTGCATGAAACAGGAACAATGTTTAACAGTCCTGGAGAGGGAGGCTTGAACCAGATTGTGAAAAGTATTAAATGCCCAGATGCAGTTTGAATTCTATCCTGGAACAATAGAAAGTCACTAAAACATTTTGCATCATGTAGTAATATGGTCGTTTCAGTGTTTTAGGGAAATTGCTAATATGTATAGAAGAATTACATGTTTAACAAAGATTAGATTACTTGCTGTCCAAGGGAGGGGATGGGGGTAAGGGAGGGAGAAAAAAAATTTGGAACACAAGGCTTTGCATATATCTATGCATATATTTTGAAAATAAAAAGCTTTAAAAAAAAGAAAATTACTGTGACAGTTGTGCAGAAGATGAATAGCAATGAGGAAAAGCTGGAGACAGAATGATGAGAAGGCTATCAAAATATTCCAAGTAAGAGAAGAAGGCTTGAAAAAGTTGGCACCGATGTGAATGGAGGGAAAGAAACAAACCTGGAAAATGTTATGGAGGTAGAGTTAATGATGTGTGACAATTGATTAGATGTATGGGGAAAAGAAGAATGAGAAGTAGAGGTTAGCTCCAAAGTGAAAACCTGGTACTATTGAGAGAAATGGGTAAATTAGGATAGGGAGAAGATCAAGCATCTTGAGTTTGTAATATAATTGCAGAGCAAGACTTTTGGGGAGGACTGGAAGTAGGACTCTGAGAGCTGTCTGCCTGAAGATGATTATAGGACACATGAGTTCAACTGATAAGGTCACCGAGGAGTTGAGATGTAGAAAGAAAGAATCTTGGGGGTACATTCACACTAGAAGAATATAATATGAAAGGAGACTAAAAAGAGGCAGTCACACAGATAGTAGAACCAAGAGAGAGCAATGTGACAAAATCTCAGAAAAGAGAAGGTATTTGGGAGAAAAGGATGGTCAATGGTGTCAAATTTAGAGAAGTCAAGAAGGATGAGGATGAGAAAAGGCTAAGGAACTTAATAATTTAAAAATTATCAGTTACTTGGGAAAGAACATATTCATCTGAGTAATAAGGTTGAGTTCCAAATAACAAGGGATTGGAAGTGAGAGAAGAAATGGAAACAACCAGTATAAACAGTCTTTTTTCCCTTAGAGTTTGACTGAGAAAAAAACATAAAGGCAATACATTTAGGGGATGTTACCTTGCTTTTTACATAGTGCTTTATTTTAGAAAACTTATCTTTCTTATCTCATCTTACCTTTATGAGAATTAATCAACAAATACTTATTAAGCACCTACTATGTACAGGCATTATGCTGAGTGTAGGTAATCCTGTATAGTAGACATAGTATTTTTCCAAATTTTCATCTTTTCCCCCCATTTTTCAGATGAGGAAATTGACACTCAAAAAGGTAAAATAAATTATCTGAGATCATATAAGGAATTTATGGTAAAGCAAATATAAAATAATAATATGCATAATTA
This sequence comes from Sminthopsis crassicaudata, assembly GCF_048593235.1. NCBI lineage: Eukaryota > Metazoa > Chordata > Mammalia > Dasyuromorphia > Dasyuridae > Sminthopsis > Sminthopsis crassicaudata. Next base: position 96,079,089 of record NC_133620.1, on the reverse strand, counting down.
TAATTTACATTTATATAATCATTCACAACCAAAAATGGGAAATGGATATCAAAAATGACCTTAATTATAATCCACTATAACCAATGTAAATTAATTGCCATAGCAAGAAGACCAAAATAGTCCAGAAAGCATACAATCAGCAGCTATCTGACTAATTTGTTGGGCAGAGAGAAGTGTCTGCCAAAGGCCACAGTGGAATAGAATATAAGCTCATATGCAAAACCTTATGTAGAAGAATATTGGGCATTTACAAGTAGTATTGTCTCATAAAAGACAGAGAAACAGTGGAGGGTAAAGCCAGTTTATTTATGTTTTAATTAACCCTTATAGACTTTTATTCCAACACTAGATCTGACAAGGTCCCAAAATCAATGCTACATAGATATATCATCTTATCAGACTTTTCTAGGGGATACCTCTGACAGGCAGTGTGATTGCTTTTTAATTCTATCCACCTAAATCCCCTTTCCAGTGTATTCTCTCCAATAAAAATCACCAGTTACATTTAGTATTACCCTTATATTGTTCATTGACCCCAACCAAACATGCTGCTCTATGCCCATAGCCTCTCCCCAACCCAGTAGCCCAAAGCAGCTCAACTTCAGAGAAGGAAAAAACCCTAGTTGAACCTCAGGGAAGGAAAGAGATCTCATTGCTTCAGCAGAAATCTTTTATATATGCTCAGCTAATAGTCAATAAAAAGGCAAGCTAGAAATATGCTTGCGTATACTCTGAGGTAAAGAGTCAAGGCTGTTCATTACATATCATTAGATACTTCAAGAAATGGGATCAGTAAATGTTTATAGTTCTAATGGCCAATTTCTAATTATATTTAAGTAGATTTTTTTATTGAAATTTTATTTTTCCATAACACACATTTTCCCCTTCATTCTTCCTTTTCCCCTTTCAAAAAGCCATTTCTTATATCTAGGAATTTGTTGTTGTTTTTTTCTTTTTTGAAGAAAAAATTCAACAAAACCATTAAACATGTAGAAAATATCTTATATAATATGCAATATCTTACATTGTTTTACTTTCTCTGAACAGAAGCTGGGGGAAGTATTTTCGTGTCTCTTATTTAGAGCTAAGATTATTCCTCATCATATCATCACACTCATTTTTTTATTGTTTTTCTGGTTGCTGTTCTCTCTATTTACATTGTGGTGGTCATTTTGTATATTGCTTTCCTGAATCTGCTTATTTCACTTTGCATGAGTTCATATGTCTTTCCATATTTCTTTCTGGTCATCATTTTGTCATTTCTTTTTTAAAATAATAGTTTATTTTCAAAATACATGCAATGATAATTTTCAACATTCACCCTTGCAAAACCTTGTGTTACAAAATTTTCTCTCTCCCTTCCCCTCTTAAACAGCAAATAAGCTAATATTGGCTAAACGTGCAATTCTTCTAAACATATTTCCACATTTATCATGCTGCACAAGAAAAAGCAGATCAAAATTGGGAAAAAATGAAAAAGAAAAAAAAAAAAAACAAGCAAACAACAAGAAAAAAAGGTGAAAATTACTATGTTGTGATACACATTCAGTACCCATAGTCTTTCTTTATGGATGCAGATGATTCTCCCCAGTACAAGTCTATTGGAACTGACCTGAATCACCTCATTGTTGAAAAGAGCTAAGTCCATCAGAGTTGATCATCACATAATCTTGTTGCTGTGTTACAATGTTCTCTTGATTCTACTCACTTCCTTTGGCATCAATTTATTTTGTTATTTCTTAGAACACAGAAATCTTTAATTAGATTCATGTAATAGGTTATTTAGCCATTCCCCAATTGAGGGGATCTATTCTGTTTCTTTGTTTCTATTGCACAAAAAAAAATGTTATCATTAATGTGTTTATTGGTATTTGTTAATCCTTTCTTTTTCTCAGTAATCTCTATATCCTAAAGAAATATATACTATATATTCTAAAGAGATATATAAAGAGATAGATCTAGAAGTAGAACTTCTGGTTCAAAAAGTATGGACATTTTTTACCACTTTACTTGCAGAATTCCAAACTGATATCCAGAATGGATGTGCCAATTCACAGCTCCCCCAGTGATCAATAGTGTTCCTTATCTTTCTACAATCTCTCCAGAATTGACTCTTCTCATATTTTGTTATCTTTGCCTATTTTCTGGGTGTGAGAGTTGTTTTATTTACATTTCTCTTACTGTTAGTGATTCAGAGCAGGAAAAGATAATTTGGCAAGATAACCAAGTAAGTAAAGTTATCCCAAGGGCAATTAAAGATGAAAGCAGAAGGAGAACAATAATTAGAAGAAAAATGGAAAAGATTTGTAAAACTCACTGTCACAAAACTATTTTCTCAAGCAAAGACAAGAGATCAACTACATTTGGACTCTAATATCATATTCCTGGATGTGCTTACAGAGGAGGAAGAAATTCTACAAAAGAACAAAGACAGGGAAAGCCTTAGGATTAGACTAAGTGTATATAGAAATCTGTATTGGAGTCAACACAATTGTGACAGCATTGGGGGATTGATATGCAAGATATATGAGGGAGGGGAAGATATCAAAGCTATGGAAGGGAAAATCTTAGATCTTATTAATAAAAAGTAGATAGAGAAACATCAATTATACCTAAATTATACATCTACTCTCCCAACCTCTATTCTCCAATAAATCTTTATGAGAATCATCCATCTATGATACAAGGTATCCTCAATGAGGATATTGGTAGAAAACAAGCAGGCTTCCTCAAGAGATATTCAATAATGTGCTACATATTTACCATTTTACAACTGACTAAAAGATGTAGACAATATACAATCCCACTGTTGTTGTTGTCTGTTGATTATGAAAAATGCATTTTATTTCATAGAATAAAATGCCATCTTATAGTCTCCTTCACAACAAGATGTCTCTCATCCATACATCAAAATTACTAAATATTCCTTGGGAAACATAAAAACAAAACTAATTTTTCAATGACTTTCTAATCCTCAATATTAGATGAGACATAAAATAGGGAGACACATGCTTGACCTAAATGTTTTTACCTATAATAGAAGACATCCAGCTGAGTCCAAATTAAAAAAGTGTTCTCTGTAGATGGTAAGGGCTTCTAGATTCTCCCATTTTTATGTGATGTTGTGCTAATTACATCAAGCCTAGAACATTGCAGAGCCTCCTAGAAGAGATCTGTAACCATTCAAAGGTGTTTGGTCAGGTCATTCACACAGGAAATACCAATTAGATGAATAATGACTACTGTTCAGATTATAACTTGCATTTGAATGGACAACCTATGGAAGTTTTCCATCAGTACAAATATATATATATATATATATATATATATATATATATATATATATATATATATATATATATATATATATATATATATATATATATATACATATATACAGAGAGAGAGAGAGAGAGAGAGAGAGAGAGAGAGAGAGAGAGAGCAAGCACAAATAGTACAGATTAATAATGAATTTGGCCTAGATTTGAACAGGAGAAATGGAGAAGGCAGGATTGCTTTTTATAAATTCCAAATTTTCCAAGTTTCCCATAAAAGCAAATGCCATCTACCAGTGTTGCTGTATGTCAGAAAAACATGAAATGCAATAATCTCTGAAAAATTAAAGATGAATATGCTATATAGGGCAATGAAGAAACCTGTATCGGGTATGAACAGGCTGTTTTTACAACACATATATATTTCCGTCCTAACTCTTAACTCCCATTATTCTGACACAGAGAACCCTGTTGGTTAAAATCCCCACATAGACACTGATTGTTGTATGACCAAGAAAATGATTTTCCATCCCTGGGTCTCCATTCCTGACTCATAAAATAAGGGAGTTGAGCTGCTTGAACATATCACTTTTAGAAAATAATAGTAGTTAGAATTTATATAATAATTATAAAGTTTTTTTTAGTTTAAAGTTTACAAAGTACTTTACATTAGTGTTGTTTGTTACAGATATTATCTAATTCTATGAGTCAATAAATAGACTTATTAGAGAGGGAGTTATTCTCTACTTTTGATGAGTGCGTATGTATGGGTTTCCCAGAGTGAGAGCAATGTACTGACTCAGATTAACACCTACAAATACACTGACACAGACACATTTAGGAACACACAGACAGAAATATACACCCTCACTCAATATACCCATATTAATTCTCATGCTGACCTCACACCATATTCTCAGACATGTGCCATCACCAATACTCACATGCGCACATACATGTATGCATATATACATACAGAAACTCTAATACTTTGTAATTCTATCAACATCAGGATTTTGTGTGAAAGAACTCACTGGGGGAGTAAGCTGTGCCTTTAGGGGCCAAGCAGCAGAGACAGCTGACTTACCCCATCTGGCCACCCACAAGTCCTTGAAACTGTCAACCTGAGCCTGGGGCCAACTGCCAGGAGGGATGTCTAAGAGACTGGCAGCAGCAGCTGCGGGAGGCCAGACTGGGTGATGGATGGCTAACAGCCTCTCCTGTGGCCTGTGGAAAGCTCAGCATCTATTTTGGGCCCTCCTCCTCCTCCTTCCCCCAGTCCAGGCCTAAGGCCTTTGATGCTGACTCAATTCTTTTACCTTCTCTTATTCCCTTCCCCTTAAGGAATTCTTGCCTCTAGTGAACTAGCCCTAAAAAAATCAGAGTTCTAACTGAAATCAGATAGTCACTTGGCAAATCCACTCACCCTGACCCCTAGTTTTATTGTTATCTACATTACCTACATTCTCAGTTCTAGTCTCCCCTTTCCTGCTCCCAAGCAGGAGAGATTCAGAATTGGCAATTGACAAGCCCCTTCAGCACAGAATGTTGTTCCTAGTGATTTCCTCAGGTAAACATCACCTTCCCAGTCAAAAGCCATTTTTACTGCCATTTTGATAAGATACCAAATGTAAAACAAAAAAAGCTGTCATGAGTTTCCATTTTTATTTTGTCTTAACAACTTTCTGGATGGGAGAGAGACCAGAGTGGCTCAGTGGATGGAGCACCAGGCTTAAGCTTACAAAAATCTGAATTCAAATCCAGATTTAAGATACTTGCTAGCTATGTGGCCCTGAGTAGATCACAACCCATTCAAATTCTCCACATATAAAATGGGGATAATAATAAAACTGACTACCCAGGGTTGTTGTGAGGATCAAATGAAATATTTGTAAAGTGCTTAGCAAAGCAAAATATATATATATATATATATATATATATATATTCATATAGCATAATAAGTGCTATATGAATGTTAGTTATTATAGCATTGTTGTTCATATCTCACAAGGTTATTGGGAAGATCAAGTAAGATAATACTTGTAAAGTGCTTAACAAAGTGTCTGGCACACAATAAGTGCTATATGAATGTTAGTTATTATTACAGTATTATTTTTTATATCTCACAGGGTTAGTGGGAAGACCAAATAAGATAGCACTGTACCAGGCACACAGTAAGCATTATATAAATGTTATTAGGAATTCATGAGAGTGATCAAGAGAATTAAGTGTGCCTTCTATAATGTAGAGCCCATATAATCCCTAAGGAGCCTTTTCTCAACTCCTATTCTTATAAATCAGTCTTGGGTCCTGGAGCAAGATTTCCCCTTCAGGATTCCAAAGGTACCCCTGAGGAATTTAGAGTGATATTGCAAACCCCCAATATTATCTTTTGAGAATCAATTCCTCATGTCTTTATTTCCACCTATACTTTCTGGAAGCTTTCACTGAAAAAGATCCTTGGAGATTCCTGACTAGGCTATTAGTGAAACTTGCTTCCACTACCTTTCACTTATCACCACCAAGTTTAAAAAAAAAAAATTCTGAAAATGTGCATTTTGCAATAGGCCAGTATGGTTGGACTCAGATAAAGTAACTAAAATTAAATTGCACAGATATGAAATATTTCTCTGTGATAAGCCAAAACCCAAGGATGAGATCTGAAAGGATGCTGCTGCAAAAGGTTGTGATGACTAAGGCTGGAAAGTTGTTGGAAGCCCCATGATGGCAAGAAGTGCAGAATACTGAAAATATTTAGAGCTTTAAAGAAGAATTAAGGAAACATGAGATCAAAGTGGCTTCAAGGCCTGAGCCAGAAACATCAGTTTTGTGGGTCATAGTAGATTGAATTCGGGACTTAAAGTCATGTTGATCTGAGTTCGAATTTTACCTCTGAGACATGATCTAGGTCACTTTAGACAAAGTCAATTAATCTCTTTTGAATCTATTTCCTCCTTTATAAAATGGTAGTAATAATGACCATACTAACTATTTTGGGGATAATAATCATAATGACTACTTTGACTTTGAGGGTAATCACAACCAGAGTGACTATTTTGGAGGTAATCATGACCACAGTGACTACTTTGCAAGGTTGTTGTGAATTTCAAAAGAAATAACAAAGCATTTTGCTAATTTGAAGCACTATATGACAGTCAGCTATTATTCACTGAGCAGCTGTGTCTAGAGTGCCTGGCTGGGAGTAAGGAAGACCTGAGTTCAAATCTGATCACAGATACTTGCCACTAGTGTGACCCTGGGCAAGTCACTTATTTTCTTTGCCTCAGTTTCCTCATCTGTAAAATGAGCTGGAGAAGAAAAGGGCAAACCTCTCCAGCATTTTTGTCAAGAAAATGGGATCAGAAAGAATCAAACATTAAATGATCGAATGATAATTATTATTAGGGAAATTTTATGAGCAGAGACAAAACCAACTAAGTTTAGGTGGCTTTGAGGAGAATGATTTAACCAAAGGATAATCTCCATCTCAGATCTTGCTGTTGCAGTGATAACAGGGTCTAAGAGAACTAACTTTGACCTCAAAATGGAAAATGAGAATAATCTAAGAATTCAGTCAGTGATCATTTATTAAGCCTCTATAATGTACAAGGCAGAGAGAGACAATGTGGTATAGTTAATAGCCTTGGAGATAGGTAGACAGATTCAAGTTCCACTTCTGACACAAGCTGGAAGTATAACCCAAGTAATTTAATCTTTCAGTACCCCAGCAACTCTTCAAGACTAGAATTTGCAAAATATGTCCCAATCTGCATGATAGAGGAAGTTTCCTCATTATTCATGAACTAACCATCCTTTTCCCCAAAATGTGCAATGCACTGAGCTAGGTACTGGAGATACAAAAAATGAAACATGAAAGTCCTTGTCCTTTTGAAGCTTACTTCTGAGTGTAGGAGGGGGCTGCAAGGAGATTAAAAACAAGCAAACAGTTTTTTGTTGTTTAGTCATTTCAGCCATTTGGTTTTCTTGGCAAAGATACTGGAGTCATTTGCTATTTCCTTCCCCAGCTCATTTTACAGATAAGGAAACTGAGGCAAGCAGGATTAAATGACTTGCCAAGGGTCATACTACTGGCAAGTATCTCTAGCCAAATTTGAACTCAAGTCTTCTTTACTCCAAGCCCAGCACTCTAGCCACAGCTGCCTAGTGAATAATAATTGCTGCCCAGGATTGCAGAGTTAATAAATGTCGGAGGTTGGATTTGAATTCAGGGAGATGAGTCTTCCAGACTCAAGACCCAGCCCTCTATCCACTGTGCCATTTGGCTGCCCCTAAATAGACAAGTAAAAAGAGTACAAATAAATAATTTAAGGAAGTACAAAATGACTCAAATGATTGCATTTACAGGAGTCAGCTAACCAGGAGGAGGGGGAGGCAGTGTGATATAATGACGCGGTGTTGCATTTGAAGTCAGAGAACCTGGGTTTGAAAACCACTAATTACCTGCGTGGTCTTGGGCAAGCCCCTTAACTTATCTGGGACTAAGTTTGTAAAATCTATAAAACAAGGGTGCCTGGGTAGACTAACTGAGCACTGCTGTTAAGCAAGTCAGGCTGAATTGAGAAACATGAGACTGTGTCCCTCACCTGTATAGCATGAACTCTCATGATCTCCCCCCTTGCTGTAAAATACTGTGTCCTTTAAGCAAGTGGCTGTATCTGCTATATCACAGTGGATAATGTGGGAAGGGGTGTCCTTTTAAAGTAAAAAACATCCTGAATCTCAGACCTGTATAAAAGAAATGACTTCAGTCTCTGGGGTAGTGAAGCAAGAAAAATCATAGCTAGGTAGCAAAACAAACCCACTAGGAAGTCTTCTGTTTGGGGCTAAACTCTCTCCCACTCTCTAACAATTCTGTAGGAAAAGTTGGAGTACTTCTTCCTCATTGTCTTTTCAATTGAAGCCGCCATGAAGATCATAGCTTATGGTTTCCTCTTCCATCAAGATGCCTACCTGCGCAGTGGCTGGAATGTGCTAGATTTTATCATCGTCTTCCTTGGGTAAGGAGTGAACTGCAATCATCCCAAGATTGGAGGGGGTTGGGGATCCGTGTGTTCCTACCATCTTTGACAGGAGAAATACTGATAGAAAAATACAGAACTGGTGTGTGATCCTGGGCAAATCACTTACCCCAACTGCCTCAGGGGGAAAAAAATAAATTAAAAAAGTTTAAAGAATGTAGAACTGGACCCTTCTGCTGATGTCTTTCACAGGGGAGTACTCACAACCACCATCTTAGAGATGTAGGGGAGGGTATCATAAGACCCCTTATCTGAGAGACTATTTAAGCCCACCCCATTGCCCCAGCTGAGGCATTTTGACTCCTCTAATCATTTCTTTTTTATTAATCAATAAGCATTTATTGATACAGAATGGGACATAGATGTTTTAAACATGGCCAATGAAGGAATCTGATTTGCCCACTTATTCATGTTTGTTACAAGGGTTTTGTTTTTCCTTTTTTTTATGAAGATAGAATGAGAAGAAACAAAATTTTTTTTGTTGAAAAAAATTATATTAAAAAATTCTACCACAGTTCACAGATAAGTAATTGCAGAAACATGAATTAAATTAAATCAAATAATTTAATTAAATAATATGTGCTAAAAAGTCAGAATATGATTCTATATCTGTCAACCATTCAGAAAAATTCCACTCATATTAAAATATTCATGAATCAGAATCACTTTGTAAACAAAATAAATACAAAGCAATTTTGATGCATGGGTATTTTGATATAAATGAGTCTGTATCTCTAGCTATTATATATCCAATAGTGCTCCAATTACTGAGTTTATATCATGAAGTTCAATTCAGGAAGTATTTTCTAAGCATCTACTATGTGTCCACCATTATGCTTGTGCTGCTAGGGAATGCAAATGAAGCATACGACACAGATCCTTCCATAAAGAAGTTTATACTCTAGTTGGGATGGCAAGGCAAATGGACATGAGTTCTTAGAGCAGGGGTTTTCAAACTACATCCCTCTGGCCAGATGTGGCCAGCTGAGGACATGTATGTGCCCACCAGGTTATAGCAAATGGGCTGAGGGGCGGAGACAGTGTGTGCTTTTGTTTTTACTATAGTCCGGCCCTCCAACACTCTGAGGGACAGTGAACTGGCCCCCTATTTAAAAAGTTTGAGGACCACTCTTTAGAGAATACTAGGCAGCTACGGGTAATTGAATGACAGGTTTTGTGGTAGAGATGCAATTCAGAGAAGAGAGAGATAACTAAAGACAGGAAGGAAGGCTTCATGGAGAACCTGAGCTGAGTATGAGGAAGGATGGGTAAAATAGCCAGAAAGGAAGGGAAAATGTGCACAAAGTCAGATAGCCAAGGTATGGAAATGGCACTTGGCTTTAGACTCCCTGCTCAGGAATACCTCTGAGCCAAGGAGTGGTTGTGGGAGCCAGGCTGATTCTCTGGAAGGGCCCCCTTGCAATCCAGCACCCTAAACTTTCAGAGCTGAGACAGTGGGGTTTTCTGACGTGTTGGGTTCTACTTCTTTCCCTCCCTTCCCCTCTAGGGTTTCCACCGTGATTCTGGAAGAGATCAACTTGATCCAAAGCAATTCGACCCCCATGAGCAGCAAAGGAGCCGGTTTGGATGTCAAAGCCCTAAGAGCCTTCCGAGTCCTCAGACCCCTCCGACTGGTGTCAGGGGTTCCAAGTGGGTGGTAGTGCCTTTTGTAGAACCTGTTCTTCTCTTGTCCCCATCCTTTCCCCTGGTTTTAGCTTTGAACCTCCTGGCTGACAGAAGTTGGGGAGTCTCTGGTCCCTGGGGTGGATGGGAATGGAAAGTTGGGCTTGTTCTTTCTTTCCCTGGGAAAAGACTTTCTGGGAAAGGGGGAGATAACTCAGAATTGGGGGGAAAGAGAAGAACAATGATAGACTCTCCCTGACCTATACAGGCTTGCAGGTTGTTCTCAATTCCATCATCAAGGCCATGATTCCTTTGTTCCACATTGCCCTGCTCGTCCTCTTCATGGTCATCATCTACGCCATCATCGGACTGGAACTCTTCAAGGGAAAGATGCACAAGACCTGCTACTTCATTGGGACAGGTGGGTCCCGCAATGGGAGAAAGGAATCTAGAGAGGTTCTGAGGCTCCCTCAGCCAATTGGCAGGCTAGGCCATTTCCACCCAAGCCTATTGGTTGGTCTTGGTTTGGATTCCCTGAAGAAAAGCAGAGATAGAGAGGGCTGATTCTAAAGCCCAAGAGTAATATTTTCTATCCCATATAATATCCCAGGTACCACGTACCAAATCTTACGTGAAAGACTTATGCTAAGAATTGCCTTATATCTCTTTAAAATTCTTTTTAATTAGTAAGCTTCTGTTTTTCTCTCTCTCTGCTTCTTTTGTACCCCCATAATAAAAGAAACAAAGAAAAATTAAATCCTTGTAACAAATATGCACAGTCAAAAATTCTAAAGTCCAAGAGCAATATATTTTATTTCATGTACCACAGACAAATCTTAAGTGAAAAACTTAGGCTAAAAATTGCCTTAGATCTCTTAAAAATTCTTTTTGATTAGTAAGCATCTATTTTTCTTTCTTTCTCTACCTCTTTTGCACCCATAAGAAAAGAAAGAAAGAAAAGTGAAACCCTTGTAACAAATATGCTCAGTTAAGAAAATCTAATTCTGATATTAGCATATGGGTGAGTCTTTGTAGTTCCTGTATTGCAGGAAAGACTTAAAATTCATTATTTCATAATTAACAAAAATTTTCTCAGCTGTTTTCTGAATGTTCTAATATTTTTTAGCTCTTTCATTGTCTGAAAGTCCTCAAAATGTTTTCCCACATTATATCCCATAGGTAAGGATGAGTACAGTTCTGAATATGAAGAGTAATATTAAAGTGATCAAGTAATTTGATCAAGGTTATACAGTAATGTCCGACTCTCCAACCTAAGAAACAGCTTGTATACCTACCAGTCCCTTCGTCCCATCCAGTCATATCCCAAGTATGAAGGAGCTCTTGGGTCCAGAACTGATGCTTTTGCCTCCTTCTTCTTCCCAGACATTGTGGCCACAGTGGAGAATGAGAAGCCATCCCCTTGTGCTAGGACAGGCTCTGGACGCCCATGTACCATCAATGGCAGCGAGTGCCGAGGTGGCTGGCCGGGTCCCAATAATGGCATCACCCATTTTGATAATTTTGGCTTTTCCATGCTTACCGTGTACCAGTGCATCACCATGGAGGGCTGGACTGATGTCCTCTACTGGGTAGGTCTCAGCTGCTGCTTGCATGATCTCTTCCCCAACCCCACCCAGCTACAAGGGGAAGAAGGCAAGGGAGTGGAGGAGGAGGAGATGCTAGAGCAGGCATCAGGAGGCAGCTGTCCAGGTATTTAAGTCATTGTTGCTTCCTTCTCTCTTAGAAAACTATAAAATGTAGATTCTCTAGCCATACTCCTTAGTCTCCTGGGAAAGTTCCGTCCTAGAGAGGATAGAAATTAATGATGCTACACTACATCTTGTCAGCATGCAAGATAGATAACAATTTAGAATCATAGAGCCTAAGAGACCATTCCTGACTACTAATTATCCCTTAGATTAGCCTGGAAATGATTCATTCCTCTAACTCTGGAGTCAGGATTCTTGGAGGCAGGAATGATGTTTGGAGGTGGTTGTGTCCATCTCTCTGCTTCCAGACAGGACCACAATCCAGAACAAATAATAGCATCCTTTTGGATTCCATGTAATATTGGGGAAAGTACTTTCAAATTTTTTTACCCTTATTTTCTCTGAACAACTCTATAGAATAAAGAGGGAAGATGTTTTCATCCCTATTTGACAAATGAAAATGACTATGGTCCAAAGAGGCTGGCTTGTCCAAGGTACAATGCTGGGTCTACTCTCTAGATCTCTGAAGTCCAAGTCTAGGATTAATTGCACAAGACTAATTGTCTCTTCTGTTTCCAAAGATCGAAACTAATTAGTGATGAAGTAGCCAGTAGAAGAATGTCAAAAAGAAGTAAAGAAAAAGACTTTCTTGGCCAGAGACAGGATAGATTAAGTCTTGCAGAGAGAGGGGAATTAGGTGGTGTTGTAGATAGAGCACCAACCCTGAAGTCAGGAGGACCTGAGTTCAAATCTGGTCTCAGGTACTTAACACTTCCTAGCTGTATGACCCTGGGCAAGTCACTTAACCCCAATTGCCTCAGCAAAAAAAAAAAAAATGGACAATCTGGCCTTTGAAAATGATAGACGTATTGACTGTTGGATAAGCTGGGAAAAGGCCTAAGTCTGTAATATCCAAAACATTTCTTTTACATAAAGAGAAACAGCCTTTTCAACTTTGAGTTTCTATAGTCCTCATTTTTACAAATACTTCCTCCCCATAGTCAAAAGGATTTCCTTCCTCTACTAGTGGATCATGGTCCCTTCTATTCTCCTTTGGGTGAAAAATTTTGGAATGAGCACAAGAGGACCCTGAGTGACTGAGAAAGGACAGGGAGGAGGAAAAGGAGGAAATCAGCATTGTTCTTATTGTTGTGCCATCAGTCCAGACAACTCTTCATGAATCTGTGGACCAGACTGTTCAAGGGATTTTCTTGACAAAGATTCCAGAGTGGTTTGTCATTATCTTCTCCAATTAAGGCAAACAAGGTTAAATGACTCGCCCAGAGTCATACACAGCTAGTAAGTGTCTAAGGCTGGATTTGAACTCAGGTATCCTATATTGGAATAAAGCCTTGGATTTGGAATCAGATCTGATTTCCAGTTCTGACCCTGACATGTACTAAGTCATTTGCCTTCTCCATGCCTCAGTAACATAAGTAACAAACAATAGGACTCTGGTTTCATAAAAAACTGTGTGAAATAGAAACTATAGATATTGATAGTCCTATTGCAAATGAGGAAAGATAGTTAGATAATATATGAATGGAGTGCTGGGTCTGGAGAGAGTCTGAGTTCAAATCCTAACTCAGACGCTTACCAGCTATGTAACTCTGAGCAAGTCATTTGTCTTGTGTTAGTCCTTGTTTCTCCATCTACAAAAGTGAAGTTAATGTTAGCACCTATCTCCTGAGAGTATTGTGAGAATATGAGATTATGTAAAGTGCTTTACAAACCTCAAAGGGATATGTAAGTTAATTATTGTTATTATTTATTTGAATAGCACAGCATTAAACATCAGAGGCAAAATTTGCCCTCATGTCTCTCCTAACTCCAAATGCAGCATTCTTCCCATTTATAATAGTCTTTTATGGAGACATGAAGATTAGGAGCTCTCAATGGATATATGGATACCAACGGATGTATGAATAGATTTTAGGGGGTCCACGAATTAGAATGGGGAAAGTTACATTTTCACTATCCTTTACCAGAAATTTAATTAATATTGCCTTAAGTTATTTTAAAACAGTATTCTAGGGGCAACCAGTTAGAACACTGGCCCTGGAATCAGGAGGACCTGAGTTCAAATTTAGGCTCAGATATTTAACACCTGTGTAATTCTGAGTAACCCCAATTGCCTCACCAAAATAATTATTATAATTCATCAGCTTCACCAGACTGTCAAAGGAAGTCATAAAAAAAAGTTAAGAATCTCTGGTTTAAATGATCCCTGAAGCCTCTTTCAGCCTTCAGATTCTATAAGTCCAAACTCATAGTCTTTGCTGATCCCTAGGTCAATGATGCCATTGGAAACGAGTGGCCCTGGATTTATTTTGTCAGCCTCATTCTCCTGGGATCCTTCTTCATCCTTAACCTCGTTCTGGGTGTCCTGAGTGGGTAAGTGTGTTGAAGGGCAGGGATATTGAGGGACCCAGGAGCCATGAGGAGGTATGGCTGATCATCACAATTTCTCTGGTGATGTAGTTCTTATCTTGTTTATCTTAATCCAACTTTCTCCCTTAGGAGACACTGATGAGGATAACAAAAGAAGGCTTGTGGTACTAGAAGATTTAATCAGTTTTGTCATTTTCCTCTCTTCCTTGCCAACAAACCCTTTTCTTTTCCCTCTACCATTTTTCTCTTCCCAGTAATCTTCTGAGAAAAATTAGAATTTTTCTAAATAGTCCAATCTAGAAATTGGACTACTATGAACCCATGATTCAGTATAGAAGCTTCACCTTCTGCTTGTAGGATATTCAAGCTGTAGTAACTTTTCACCAAGTTTTGACTGATGCTCTAAATAGGGGCCCTACCATATGACCTACATTAGTCATCTGCCTTATTCTTATCATCCAACTCTAAAGATTTCCCCTGTTTCTTTCTTGGGTAACCCCTCTGGTATAGCAAACAGACTTGGGTGTCCATTAGTCCCCAGAGAGAGCAAGTCATGGACACTAGGGATTAAAAATGTAGCAATCAGTTTTTTTAGAGACTGTTAAAACTGGCTCCAGCACTCCTCCAGGAGTAAATCATAAGGGAGGCAATGTCCTTGCCCACTTTCTAAATATTAAATTCAGAGGAAATAATATTACTGAAAAAGTCCCTGGATTCAATTCCTGGGTGTGCCATTTGCCAGCTATATAACCCTAAACAAATTCGTTTACCTCTCAGATATCCATTTTCTTATCTAAAAGAAGAAAGGATTATATTAGATGACTATTGTGAATATGCATAATATTGCAGGGATCAGTGAGAAAACGTCTTTTTTTTTCCTTTTTTAAAGATAAATGGACTTTTTAAAGATAAATGGACACCTAGGTGTCGCAGTAGATAGAGCACCAGCCTTAAAATCAGGAGGACCTTAGTTCAAATCTAGTCTCAGATACTTAACACTTCCTAGCTATGTGACCCTAGGCAAGTCACTTAACCCCAACTGCCTCATCGAGAAAAAAAAAAATGGACCCTATTACCTCTTTCTAAGGGTTGCTTTATAAATGAAAGATATTCAGACTCAGATAAAAAGTATGAAAAACATGAACTTGCCAAGGATTATATGGAGGGCTTCAGGTAGTCATTGTCTGTGCCTTCTTCTTCCCTGGGTGGAGGGAAAAGGTGACCATTCATTCAAGCATTGAGCCTTCCTTGTCTCCTGGGAAGATGATACCACACTAATGTCTTTTCTCCTCTTGTTTCATTTCAGTGAGTTTACCAAAGAACGGGAAAAGGCCAAGTCTCGGGGAACCTTTCAGAAGCTTAGGGAAAAGCAGCAATTAGAGGAAGACCTTAAGGGTTACATGAACTGGATCACTCAAGCAGAAGTCATGGATATTGATGATATAAGAGAAGGTTTGTATCCAGTCAGCTAAGAGCAACATCCCACTTGTTGGCCCTCTCTACAGGAGTAGAGACACAGAGGGGAGAGGGAGTCCTCTGTTGTCAGAGACTTGAGTCCATCCCAATGTAACCTGGACTTCAAGCCAACCAATGGCATTTAGCATGCTACATATATGTCTTTCTCTCTTGAAGACTGTCTTTCTTCTGTCAAAGAAGATTGACTTTCTTCTCCAAAATTCTCATGCTAACAACCTTAATATATATTACTTAGAATTCTCCCCACCAATTCAGAGTCATGCATATGCAGCCCATAAAAAAGGCCCAATCTTGGAGTAAAATGCAGGTTATATTAATGTCTCTTTAATACAACTATGTTTTGGAAAAACATTGCCCTATAAGAAGATCTTATTTGGAAAAGCTTTCCAGATGTGCCAGAGTGGGAAATTTCTTCAGAGATAGCAAAACCCATCTGCTTGTTTGACTGGCTATTTCTCTTGGGTCCCTAGGAAAGCTGTCATTGGATGAAGGTGGCTCAGATACAGAGAGCCTCTATGAAATAGAAGGCTTGAACAAATTTATCCAATTTCTGTGAGTATCCACAAATATATAATAATGTATATTTATATATAATATTGTTATTATTATATTATATATATAATAACTATACATTGTCCATCCTCAGGAAAGCATGAAAGTCAGCTCATTGACCCATTTGGGAAACTCAACTGCCGCTGATTAGTTTTCCAAATATCCAGACTAACAGTATTTCTACTAGTCTGAAAAATGTACCAGAGTAGTATAGGATTTAGAACTGGAAGGAATCACGGAGACACCAGGGCCAAAATTCTCATTTAATAGATGGAGAATCTAAAACCCAGCAAAACTGAATTACTTAAGGTCACATCTAAATCCTGTAGTTTTTCCCTGCCTCTGGACTCAGCTTTTTTCCACAGCATAGGTTAAGAGAGCATCTACCATCTAGAGTTTAACAGAGATTCCACCCAAATCTGAATAGAACAGACAGGACAGGACTGTTAGTTGATTAGTTTTTTCCTATTCCTTTTCATCTTATTGCTACTTGAATTTCTTTAAGCAGAGGACTTGTGGATATGTGTATGAGCTATTGCTGAGAGACATTTGAGAATAATTAATTCTCATCATAACTTCTTAAGGATTATTCTCTTCATTGTTTTTGTGTGAAAGAGAGAACACAACCACCAAAACCACAAAGACAAGTTACCCATTTGAGCTTATTTCTTTGAACCACTACCACTTCTCAGCAATTCCTCATTCCCCTAACACATACAAACACACAAAACTATCCCTGAGGTTTGTTTTTGTTTTTGTTTTGAGAAACAGCACAGATATAATAGATATTTGGGGCATAACTTGCCTGGTGGGAGGAACGAAGGGAATTCACATTTATTAAGAACATACAATGTGATAGGTACTAGTACTAACTGCTTTACAAATATGATTTCATTTGATCTTCATAACAACTTTACAAGGTAGCACAAGGTAGGTGCTATTATGATTCCCATTTTACAGTGGAGTAAACTGAAGACAGAGAAAGATTGTAATTCACCCAGGATCATCCTGCTACCAAGGTTGAATTGGAATTCAGATTTTCCTCAGGCCAGGCCCAGGGCTCCATCCATTACCCTAGCTTTTTATCCCAGAAGACCAATGACGAAACTGACCTTCCTCATTTCTCCATAAAAAATTGTGGATGGTGAGTGTGGACAGAGACATATGCAATCAATCCCAGATGGTCTGTGGGCTGGTTTAGCTCTTTTCCAGAGCCTCCATCTTCCTGACACAATCACCCTGAATTCATCACAGACACATTGTTAAATAGGAATGGATCACAGGAGCTTCATTACCCCTAGTCCCATCTTTTAAGCCCATGAGCTTTTAGAAAATGCATTTTCCCCTATCAACATGCTTCTTTTGATATATAATTTGGAGGTCGATAGTGAAGAAAGACAGTTATTGAATAGGTTTGCCTGTGAATAGTGGAAAAGATATTGGGGGTGGGGTAAAGGATCTTAAAGGAAAAGGAAATTACAAATGCTCAGGAATGTGGTTTTAGCACTAAAGGCTCTGGATTTCCCTATTCCTTGTTTTCTCCATCTTCCAGCCGGCACTGGAGACAGTGGAATCGCATCTTCCGCCGGAAGTGTCAAGAAGTGGTGAAATCCAAGGTCTTCTATTGGCTGGTGATCCTGGTTGTGGCCCTCAACACCCTGTCCATTGCCTCAGAACACCACCTCCAGCCCCTATGGTTGACCCATTTGCAAGGTGAGAAGGGATAGCCAAGGGTAGGTAGGAAGTAGCTCAAAAGACAATGTTGTATAATCATCAGATTCAAGACATTTCCAATTAAATTGGGATGGAAGATGCCATCAACATCCAGAGACAGAAAATTATGGAAACTGAATATAGATAGAAGAATTTTCACCTTTTTTGGTGTTTGTTGTTCTTTCTCATGGTGTTTTTCCCTTTTGATCTGATTTTTTTTAACTTTTTTTTTCCCTTGAGGCAATTGGGGTTAAGTGACTTGCCCAGAGTCACACAGCTAGTAAGTATTAAGTGTCTGAGATCAGATTTGAACTTGGGTCCTCCTAACTTCAGGGTTGGTGTTCTATCCACTACACCACCTAGTTGCCTTTTAGTTTGATTTTTCTTATACAACATGACAAATATGGAAATGTTTAAAAGAATTGCATTTATTTAACCTATATCAGTTTGCTTGCTTTCTTGGGGAAGGGAGAGGTAAGACAGGGAGGGAGAAAAATTTGGAACACAATGACAAATGTAGACAATTATCCAGAAGCAATCAGATAAGTGACACCATGTTATTTATTGTTTTCCTCTCTTGTCAATGAGCATTTATTAAGCACTACTTAATTAATTAGTGCACAGTACACATTATTTATCAATTAGTGTTTAATTAAATTCTTATTAAGCACCTACTATGTTCTAGGCACTTTACTAAGGGATAAAGAAACAAAGAAAGGCAAAGAATAGTTTCTACCCATAAGAAACTCACAATCTAAAGGGTAGACAATATAAAAACAACTCACAAACAACCCTGTCAAAAAGACCCATCCTTATGGTACCAAATGCTTTGACAATATTTACCATTTATTGACATAGCACCCAACAAGCTGCTACAAGTAAATAGAATAAATTCACAAAATTTTAATAATAACTAGCATTTATATAACACTTTAAGGTTTGCAAAGTGCTTCACAAATAATATCTTATATCTTCAACACAAAGAAGATCCAACTCACTTCCAGCTGATCAATGATGGACAGAAACAACTACACCCAGAGAAGGAACACTGGGAATAGAATGTAAAATATTAGCACTACTGTCTATCTACCCAGATTACTTATACCTTCGGAATCTAATACTTAACGTGCAACAAGAAAATTGGATTTACACACATATATTGTATCTAGGTTAAACTGTAACACATTTAATATGTATGGGATTGCCTGTCATCTAAGGGAGGGAGTAGAGGGAGGGAGGGGAAAATTAGGAAAAATGAATACAAGGGATAATGTTATTTAAAAAATTACTTATGTATATATACTGTCAAAAAATTTATAATTATAAAATTAATAAAAAAAACAATTTATAAAAAAAAAACAAATAATATCTTATCATCATATCCTCATAACAACCTTAGGAGTTAGGTGATATTAAATGGGGAAAACTGTAGCAGACAGAGATTAAGTGACTTACCCAGAGTCACACAGCTAGTAAGTGTCTGAGCTGAATTTGAACTCAAGTTTTGTTTCTCTAGACCCAGTGACCAACCTCTAACCTTTGCCTGAAGGATCAATTTCTCCTATAAGTCATCCAACTTCCATTTATAGACCTTTATTGATAGGGAGTTTATTTCTTCCAAGGGCAACCTATTTTCCATTTTTAGGGGTGGCTAGGTAGAGCAGTGATTGGAGTCAGGAAATCTCCTCTTCCTAAGTTCAAATCTGGACTCAAACACTTACTAGCTCTCTGACCCTAGGCAAATCACTTAACTCTGCCTCAGTTTCCTCATCTGTAAAATGAACTGGAAAAGAAAATGGCAATCCACTCCAAGGTAGTTATGAGGATCTAATAAGAAGTTTGTATCTAGCGAGCTGAAAGCAACATCTCACAGTTTGTATTTTCATCTTTATAACCTGTTTATTTAAAAGATATTTGATGATCTCTCCAATGAAGACTGAATTTTAGTTATTAAGTGTAGTTTTTGGTTTTTTACAAATTCTGAGTCTCAAACTTTTTCACATTTATCATGTTTTCCCCATCTACTTTTTTTTTAATTTAATTATATTGCTTCTCGTCAGTCAAAAAATTTTTGTATAAGAATATTCATTAATTTTGTGTTCAATAATTTGACCTATTCAAATTTTTTTCTTCTCTTCAAAATTGAAGTGAATGTACTATTCATTTTCCTGCATAATTATTTATTATTTCAAAATATTTTTTGATTATTAAACTAATGAGAGTTTCTTATAGAATATAATATAATCAGTGATTCCAACCCTGGGAATTGAGGGAAGAGGCTATTATACAGTCATCAAATATTCCCCACGGTTTTATTTGAATAATGATTTCATTTCCCAGTCTTGGGGTTATTAGCCACTAATCTCTTATATTCATTACAGTTTTTCTGTGTCCCTATTAAATTATATCTTATTAGAAATGAGCTTTGTCCTATGAAATCTCTCAGGGCTGAGATTTTCAGTATGTAGTAAGGATCCTGGTTTGGATTCCAAAGATTCACCTTCACATTCTACCCTAAATAGGCGGCATGAAGGAAAATAGCCTCTTAATATGAACTAGTGACTTTGTGCTAAAAGGAGGACTGGAAAGGGTATGAATGCGGGAATAGATAATGTCCTTGCCCACTGGAAGCTGCAAATTTGCCAAAGACTTACCATCAAGTCATTCAGGCAAGTCTCTCAGACCACGACTGTGTTTTCACAGATACACTTGAGAGGAAGAATAAGACTGTAAAGTCCCTTCCTAACCCTGAAAAGATTTTTAAACTGAGATTTCATAAAGCAAACTCTAATATTTTAAAAGATCAATGCAGGGGCAGCTAGGTGCCCTGAATTCAGGAGGACCCGAGTTCAAATCTGGTCTCAGACACTTAGCACTTCCTAGCTGTGTGACTCTGGGCAAGTCACTTAACCCCAGCCTCAGGGAAAAAAAAAAATCAATGCAACAATGTTAAAGGAAAATTTCCCATGAATCCTTTTGCAAAAGAAGGGAGAATTCCTCCTCAAAAGGAATTTTTTTTTGAAATCTATATTTTCCAATATTAAGTTTCTTACAGTGGGTCACATTTGCTATAAAACACCAGAATGTTTGGACAGAACTAAGAATACTATGCATTTAGTACTGTATAGAGTAAATGAATAGACACAGTTTCTGTAATATGAGGTTTACAATGTGACATATACTTTGATATAGCCAGATACCTAGTAGGTATAAAGTCATGACTTTGTCTCTCTCTGTCTCTCTGTCTCTCTCACTTTCTGTCTTTGTTCTCTTTCTCTCTCTCCCTCTCTCCCTTCTTCCTCTCTCCCTCTCTCTTTCTATATATATGTGTGTGTGTATATGCGTATGTACATGTATATATGTGGATGTGTGTATATATATGTGCGTGTATATATTCACATGTGTACATACATATATACATATTTATAATCTTTAGTTATTCATCATGCAATCACATAATACAGTGAATAACACACAAAGGAGAATATTTTATGAACAATCCTTTTTCTTAAATCCAACCTTGATTATATCCTGCCAGTTTTTTTTAATATTTATTCATTTTGAACTTAAAAACAAAAAGACTGAAAAAAGATTATTTCTATGTATACAGCACAACATAAAAAAAGATTTACTATAAAATCATACATTTCTATTTCAGACTGATTTGAAAAAAATATATTATTATGCATCATTTTCAAAGATACCCTGCTTTTCTGCATTTCCCAATTATAAAGTCTTATAAGGCTTTACCTGATAATGGGGCAGAAATTTAGCTTTACTTAGCAAATCTTTTATTCATAGGGAGTATCATTTTATTAAATTGTAGACTAGATTGTAAAAGGGATTTTTATAATACCTAAACAATATTCAGAGACTTGTGAACGTCATCATTTTTGAAGTGAATTATTAATAAAAATTGCTCTAAAAATTATAAATTAGTCTTTTCTACTTTTTCTAATCATTAAAACAGGTCCCTGAAGGGCCCCATTAGACAACAGATAGAATAATTAGAAGAATAAACTTCTCTTGTCTAGTTTGTAATATGAGGTTCTTAAGAGTAATAGCACTATATTTCTTTTTTAATAGGCGATAGGGATTTCATTTGTGGTTTAATTAGTAGAGAAAACTTTTAGATGAAGATATGTTCTCTTTCCATATCAGTCAGTGTCATAGAGGTTAGAGAGTTTGTTAATAGCATTTGAGAGATGAAATGACGTGTCCAGAAATATAATAACCAGTGTGTATGAAAGGCAATATTTGACTCCCTGGATTCGAGGCTAGATCTCTAGCCATTATACATACTGCTTTATATAAGTTATAATTAAGACTTTACTAATTCACATTGGTTTACCTTCCCTCAATTTAGATCCATTTTAGTTAAGGTTTGCTACACTGAAGGAAGATCCTTGAATAATTGGAGTGATCTGAAATGGGTGGGTTTTATTAAGGAAAATTTCATTTGTTGTTGTTCACTCATTTTTGTTCATGCCCAGTGCTTTGTGACCCCATTTGGGGATTTCTTGGCAAAGATACTAGAACGGTTTGCTATTTCCTTTTCCAACTCAGTTTTACAGATGAAGAAACTGAGGCAAACAGGATTAAGTGACTTGCCCAAGGTCACACAGCAAGTAAGTTTCTGAGGTCAGATTTGAACTCAGGAAGAAGAATTTTCCTGATAGGCTCAGTACTCTATACATTGTATCACTTAGTTACTGATAAATTTCATAGAGATAATAAATATTATTCTCAGTTTTAAGGGAAAAAATTTAAGGGAATAACTTGGAGAAGAAGATAGTGTACAATGTACGACTCAGGCTAAAGAGCTGGTCAAGACAAAAACATAGAGTGCAAGAAGGTGGATGGGTCACCCCTGACCCTATTCTGGCCTTACAGATGTGGCTAATCGTGTGCTTCTGGCTCTCTTCACCATCGAGATGCTGATGAAGATGTATGGACTTGGGTTTCGACAGTATTTCATGTCTGTCTTCAATCGCTTTGACTGTTTCGTGGTGTGCAGTGGAATCATAGAGATCATTCTGGTGGAATCTGGGGTCATGACACCCCTCGGCATCTCTGTACTCCGATGTATCCGCCTTCTGAGGATCTTTAAGATCACCAAGTAAGATCCCTGTGGGCAGGGAGAGGGGCAGGAGAGGAGGGGTTAAGGGCATCTGTTTAGAACAAAATCTTGGTTTCTCAGTCCTGTCCTCCCCCCTTCCCTCCCCTTCATTATTGCATCTGTCATCGTCATCATCATCATCATCATAATTATTATTAGAATTAATTTTATACAGTACTTGATTCTACAAAGTATTTATACATATTATATATGTGTATATTTGAATAGATATAAAATCTTATCAAATCATCATAACAACTCTGTTAATTTTATGCCTATTTTACAGATAGGGAAATTAAGTCTAAGGTTGAAGTGACTTGCTTGCAGTTGTACAGTGTTTGAGGAAGAATTCCAACCCAGGTCTTCCTAAATCCAAATCTAGTGTCCAAATATACAACCCATGTACTTTGCTTTTTCGTTTAGATTTATAATCTCGATTTGTCTTGAAGGAAAATCACTCTTTTCTTTTTAGGACTCATTTTCTCCTTTGCTTCTATCTCTGCCTCAGCTACTGGAGGATCAAGAGGATAGACACCAGGAAGAAGATGGAAAAAAGAATATAGAGGGAGAAAGCAAAGGCAAAAGAGAGGCAGGAGATAGAGATATGTAAACAAAAACAAAGAGAACAAGAATGAGAGAAAGACAAAGAGACAGAGACAGAAAAAAAAAAACAGAGAGAGGGAGAAAGGAGAGAGGAAGGGACAGAGAAAGAGAAAATATGAGTGTGTGGAAGAGAGACTGAGAGAATAAGAATGAGAGGGGGAAGGGAGGGAGGGAGGGAGAAAGAGAGACAAAGAGAGTCTGAGAGAGATACATAGAAAGAATAACAGACAAAGAGAAAGAGAGAGAAGGAGACAGAAAGAAAGAGATAGGCAGAGGAAGAAAGACAGATAAAGACAGATAGACAGTGACAGAGAAGGAGAGACACACAGAGAGAGAGAGAGAGAGGAGGGAGAGGTATAGAGAGGGAGAGACAGAGAGGGAGAGAGGGAAGGACAGAGGGAAAAGGAGAGACAGAGACAGAGAGAAATAGAGAGGAGAAAGTAAAGTCAGACATGACTGAAATGACTGAACAAACAATACAACAAAAAGACCTACGACAGTGTTAAAGCCAGCTCAATCCAGCTAAAGAGCTGATTATTCTGTTTTCAGTGTAAATATTTACATCCCAGAAATCAGCAAACATTACAAATCAAAGCTTTGTGTATTGTTTTGTTGATTGTCTAGACTTAAGAAAGTAATGGAGACAAATGTTAACAACTCATTAAATAGAGGTCCTTTTTTTTTTTTTTTTTGAAAGCCCATTATTAAACATTAATCAACACCTGCTTATGACACTTTCTAAATTCTATTAATCTATAAAATAACAACTAAACCCAAAATTTCCAACTCTCTGACCAGTCAATTCAATTAAATCTAGCAAGCATTTATTAAGACATGTATTATTTTTTATTAATTTTATAATTATAATTTTTGACAGTACATATGCATGAGTAATTTTTTTACAACATTATCCCTTGTATTTATTTTTCCAAATTTTCTCCTCCCTCCCTCTACTCCCTCCCCTAGATGACAGGCAATCCCATACATATTAAATGTGTTACAGTTTAACCTAGATACAATATATGTGTGTAAATCCAATTTTCTTGTTGCACGATATGAATTGGATTCCGAAGGGTAGATAGACAGTAGTGCAAACAGTTTACATTCAATTCCCAGTGTTCCTTCTCTGGGTGTAGCTGTTTCTGTCCATCATTGATCAACTGGAAGTGAATTGGATCTTCTCTATGGTGAAGATATCCACTTCAATCAGGATATATCTTCATACAGCATTGTTGTTGAAGTGTATAGTGATCTCCTGGTTCTGCTCATTTCACTCAGCATCAGTTCATGTAAGTAAGACATGTATTATTAAGAGAGCTAGGTTGTACAATGGTTAGAGCACTGCCCCTGCAATCAGGAGGACTTGAATTCAAATATGACCTTAGGCACTTATTGTGTGGCCCTGGACAAATTACTTAACTCTGCCTCTAAAAAGCAAACTCCCCCTCCCCAAAAGACAGGTCCTCTGCTGGTTTTTTCTACTTTGGGTTTCCAAAAACCGGACAGGTTCCTCATCACCCCTAAAGAGTCCCTAGGCTCTTGCTGCAGATAGTGAGAGCTTCCCCCTCATTGGTCTCATCTTCCTTTAGGTACTGGACATCTCTGAGCAACCTGGTGGCCTCTCTGCTCAATTCTGTCCGCTCCATTGCCTCCCTGCTCCTTCTGCTCTTCCTCTTTATCATCATCTTTGCCCTCTTGGGAATGCAGCTCTTTGGGGGCAAGTATGACTTTGAGGACACGGAGGTGAGGCGAAGCAACTTTGATACCTTCCCCCAGGCTCTCATCAGCGTCTTCCAGGTATGGCCACTCAATCCCACCTGGGTGCCAGGTTGGCGGGCCATCAGTTGATCAAAAAGTATTTGTTAAGCCCTTACTTCATAGCAGGCACTGTGCTAAGCACTGGGGAGACAAAGAAAAAAGGAGACCAGCCCCTGCCTTCAGAGAGCTTGCATTCTAATGGGGGAAAGAAAACATGTGTACAAATGATACAGGAAAGCTGGTTGCCAATAGGAAGTAGGGGAGCCAGAAGGAAGGCTGAAGGATGGAGGTGAGTAAGGAGGACATTCCCAGGCACAGAATTAATTCACAAGCACTTATTAAGGCTCTACTGTAAGTCACATATTGGGTGGAGTAGGCAAAAACATGATTTAGTCCCTACTCTCAAGGAAGGAGAGCTCTGATGCCCACTGGCTTTCTTTTCCTAGTTCTGCCCTTGATTCTTTGAGCAAAGGCAAGAAAGGTGATGCCTTCTTAATCACATCTAGGAAGGCACAGGGCTTCACTGGAAGTCACTAAAGGAGACTGAGGTTTTTACTTGCTGTGAAAGCCACACTTCCTTTTGAAGGGAATTTTAAAAGAGAGAAACAGAGAGGCAGAGAGAGACAAAGAGAGAGGACGAGAGAAGGAAAGCAAGAGGAGACAAAGATAGAAAGAGAGAGGAAGGAAGGGAGAGAGACAGGTAGAGACAGAGAGAAAAGAGAGATAAAAATGGAAATAGAGGGAGAGAGGAAGAGAAAAGAGACTGAGAGAGAGACAGAGAGAGAAAGGAAGAGGGAGAGAGATGAGAGAGAGGGAGAGGGAGAAGGAGAGATAGATAGCAGAGAAAAAGAGTATGTATGTGTGTAATGTAGGACTTTGGAATCTCTCTATTTTCCTCCCCTCTCTCTCCCTGTCTTTCCCCTTCTCTACTTCTTCCACTTTCTCTTTTTCTCCCTTTATCTCTCTCTCTTTACTCTCCCTCCCTCTTACCTCTTACCTCTCCCTTCCTTCTTCTTCATCTCCTTTTCCCTCTTCATCTCCCTCTATCCCTCTCCTTCTCCCTCCCATCCCCGAAAACTAGATCCTGACAGGTGAAGACTGGAACTCGATTATGTACAACGGCATTATGGCATATGGTGGACCCTCTTATCCAGGCGTGCTGGTCTGCATCTATTTCATTATCCTCTTCATCTGTGGCAACTGTATCCTTTCAGAAAGAGGTGACTTCCTGGAGACTCATAAATGCAGTTCTCCACTCTATCCCTCCTCCATCCCATACCCAGCACCCTTCCCCAATGTTCCCTCTTTCCATATCCTTTGACATTTACTATATGACAAATTACTTAATGACTCTGATCTTCAACCTTTTAATCTATAAAATGACCATGAAATTACTTGTACTATATCCCTTAGAAGGTTATTATAATTGAATATTATTGTAACAATAATATTATTATTGTAAATCCTAAAGTACCCTATTGTTTTGTTTTTCTTATTCTGAATAGAGAAGGGTTAGCATCCCTAGAGCATCCCCATCCAGACACTTGGGATAAACAGACTTAAGCTTTCCCTGAGTGTACTGTTCTAGTGTCACTGAGCATCACTGAGCACTATATCCTCCCATTTGGACAGCTGTACTAAAAGATTATGGGCATAGATTGAGACCAAGTAGGGTTCTTCAAGGCCATCTGGTGCAAACCCGCCCATTTCACAGATGAGTACTGAGAAACATGAAGAAGGACATCTGTCTTTGGGTCAATGGAACATGTAGTAGTCACCTCTTCCCCTCAGAAATTGTCTTTCCATATGTACTAAAGGAGGATTCCTTAACCACTTTACCCCCCAGATATCCTGCTCAATGTTTTCTTGGCTATTGCTGTGGACAACCTGGCTGAGGCTGAGAGTTTAACCTCTGCCCAGAAAGCCAAGGCCGAAGAGAAGAAGCGCAGGAAAATGTCTAAGTCAGTGGCCACTTTGTCAGCCTTGGGCATGAACCTTGGAGTGCTTGGCCATGGGACAGGGCAGGCAACATTTATCAAACATCTACTATGTACCAGCACTGTGCAAAGTGATGATATACAAAGAATGGCAAAAACTGTCCTCCAAGAGCTTAAAGCTTAATAGGGGACAACACATTCAAATAACCATAAATAAAATAAATATAGTGAAAGTGATATGGAGGGAAGTAAGGCAGGAGAGGGAATCGAGGAGATTGACAAAAGCAGCCTTGCAGAAGCTGGAATTTGGGCTCAGTCTTAAAGGAAATCAAGAAGGAGAAGGGGAAAGAGGAGACCATTCCAACCATGGGACTTAAACAATGAAAAGGCTAAGAGCCAGGAGACGGTGCCATATGTAAGGAACAGCAAGCAATCCAGAGAATTGTAGAGAGCATGAAGGAGAGCAACTTCTAAGAAAATTAGTGAGGCAGGGGGCAATTAGGTAGTGCAGTGAAGGGTTTTAAAAGCAAAAGAGAGGATTTTATAGTTGACCCTAAAGGTTATAGGGACCACTTGAGTTTTATTAAGATGGAGAAAAGGATGATGGGATCAGAGTTACAATTTTGAAATGTCCTTTGGCAGCTGAGTAAAAAATGGATTGAAGCAGGGAGGTTAGTTAGGAAGCCATTGCAATAGTCCAGTTACAAGGTGATAATGGTCTGTACTAAGGTAGTGACTGTGGCACTGCAAACAAGGGAGTATATAAAAAGCAATGGCGAAAGAACAAGATTTGGCTCTTGAGGATATGTAGGGTGACTACTTGAGATAGACACAATTCAACAAGGAAACTCTTTGGGGAGTCTATGTTTCATGTTCAAACAAGTCCCTTCTCCCAAAGAGAGTTGGAGGGCATTAACCAAGGCCATTCTTCTAACCTGGCTGCCAATGACACAACATACTATATCCCTATTCCTACAGAGGCCACCCCCAGAAGTCTTGTCCATGGTTTGACATCACAAGCATAATTGGGGGGGCTGTCCTAATCAGAGCTATTATTGTCAAGGGCCACTCAGCCTCCTGGTTTCCATGTTATCGTTGACCCCTCTCTTGTACCTGCTTTGAATATATCCAATCTGTCTTGTTTTTTCTAACTTCACACCACTTCCTACACAACTCCCTCTCTGTACTCCCATACCTACTACAGGTCCTCATTACGTTGCAATTGCACTACTGCAATTGCCTCCTAATCATCTCTCAGCCTCAGGCTGGCCTCTACTCCAATCCATCCAAGATAGATAAATGGATAAATAGCTAAATATGGAGATTTGTAGACATACACAATCTGTATCTATGTATACATCTATCTCTATATATATATATATATGTAAATTTATTGATATACATATATCTATATATACACATGTACACACATACGTGTATGGTATGTATATATACATATATGTGTATATGTGCTGTGTGTACATGGTTATTTAGCCATGGCCTTACCCATTAGAATGTGAGCTTCTTGAAGGCAGGCTCAATGTTTTTACCTTTCTTTGTATCCCTGCGGCTGTGCCTGGTACATGGTACAAATGCTTGTTTACCGAATGACCTTACTGAGATTTCTCATTCAGGGGTCTCCCAGACAAGTCTGAGGAAGAGAAGTTGATTCTGGCCAAGAAGTTAGAACAGAAAGCCAAGGGAGAAGGCATCCCTACCACAGCCAAGGTGAGGGCCGCATTTAGGAGCATTTTCAGATCTCTGGGAAGCCATGGGACATCAAAAGTTCAAGTAGGTCAGTCCTCTGCTTTGGGGAGAGGATTCTGGCTAAGTCCAGATGGCTTTGCCCCACCCCACCCGTCCAGGCAGATGTATGTTTTGCCACTTCCTTTCCAAGAAAGAAGAATTGACTATTTCCCCAGGAGTTTCCCCATCTCTAAAATCAGACTTCACTCTACTCTATCTTTGCTTCAACTTACACTAAATTCTACTGATCTAAGAGCCCTGGAGCTGCTGGACAATGGTTTACTAGAGGGACAGCCATCACATCTCCACCACCCATCCTAAACTGCCTTTTTCTTTCTTTCTGCAGCTGAAAGTGGATGAGTTTGAATCCAATGTCAATGAAGTGAAGGATCCATACCCATCAGCTGATTTTCCAGGTAAGGACTGAGCTTGCAAGAGCTCAGTCAGAGAGTAGGAAGATTAGGTCAAAAGGATCAAGATGTGCATGCTGTGCTCTGTTTGACTTTTCATGGCTCCATTTGGGGTTTTCTTGGAATGATTTTCCATTTCCTTCTCTCATAGATTAAGACAAACAGGGTTAAGAGACTTGCCCAACATCATATAACTAGTAAAAGTCTGAGACCAGATTTTAACTCAGGTCTTCCTGACTCCAGTATTAATGCTCTATCCACTGAGCTATTTAGCTGCCATTCAACAGTCTGTCTTACACGACTCCATCTCAAGAGCCTACCAGCTGCCCATCACTGAACAGCTAGGTGATGTAGAATAGAGTGCTGGGTTCAAATCCTGAGTTCTCAGACACTAACTAGCTCTGTGATCCTGGGCAAGTCATTTGCCCCAGTTTACCTCAGTTTCCTCATCTGTAAAATGAGCTGGAGAAGGAAATGGCCAACCACTCTAGTGTCTCTGCCAAATGGAGTCACATAGGCAGGGAGGATTAGAATGGCTGAACAACAGCAAAAATCACCGAAAATATACTGCAGGTTATGTGTACCCATTGCCCTTTGTATTAGCCACACTTTTAATTTCTCAGAGAGGGTAGGTCACAGAGTATTATCAGGAGAATGTTTGTGTGAAAAAGATGGAATTTTGCCCCTGGAAGGGATGGAAATTGAAAGTAAAGTACAATTGCCTAAATGTTGCCCATTATGGGATCTTCTTCCTATTCAATTCCAAGTCTCCCTACAACCCCAACCTAAATTTGAGCATTAATGTACTAATTCAATGGACTGACCATCTAATTGCATATTGTGCAATAGGCATTTTTCATCCATTTAGTTCTTTTTATATGGATTATTAGGACAATTTGGATACTTGAAGGTTAGTTCAGAGCCAAACCGTAGCAGGTTCTACCATGCCAGAAGAGCTTCAAGTAAACTTTAGGCCCCAGATCTGATCTGAAGGCCAACTTCTCCAAGAGTGTGCAGAGTTCTCACCAGTGGATTGGCCACAAGTGGTGAATGATCATGAGGCCCACAAACTGAAAAAAGCTTGCTACATATTAGGTGATTAATCTTTACCTCTCTATCCCTTAGTTTCTTTATCTGTAAAGTAAGAAAGTTAGTTTCAATGACCTCTAAGTTCCTTCCAGTTCTAAATCAACACCCCTCTGATTGATTTTGTGTGCCCCCATTTTTTAGGATTTGTATGCTCCCCCACCTTGGAAAATTTGCATGCTCCCTACTTTGGGGGAGTTATATGTTCCCCACTTTGGGGATTTGTACCCCCATTTTAGCATTAATTGCCCCCAATTTTAGGGTTTGTTGCCCCCCGCTTTTTAGACTTTGTGTGTCCTTCACTTGTTAGGTTTCATGAATTCCTTCACTTTGCTAGTTAGGGAACTTATTAGATGCCCTCTCTCGCCACAGAAACTTTTCCCATGAGCTAGTCCACCCTTGTTATTTTTACACATGAGAAGACCAAGGGCTAGAGGAATTAAATGAATTAGGTAGTTTGTGGCAGGGCTTAGATCTTCAGATTTGCAGGCCAAGGATCCTCCCCCAAGACTGTTCTGGGGCAATCTTATCATAAAGTTTCTGCCAAGACTCAGAGCAGAGATCCTGTGAAAGGTTTCTTACAGGTTCTACAACTTTCTGCTCCACTTTCAGGCCCCAGTCCTAAGCATCGTCATCAGAGACTGTGCCCATTATAATGTCTTCTTTGCCAATTTAGCACCATTCTTCCCTGTTGGGGTGACAGCAGGTCAGGGAGGCTAGCTAGGCTGGGAAGCTCCTGACACTTGATCCTCTGGTCAAATCTTTCTGCTTCACTTTAGGCAAGTTGCCACATTGTCATGCTGGCCAAAAGGACTAGCTTCTGGGAGGGACCTAAGATGAAAGATGATATTTCTGGGCTTGACCTCTGAAGCCTGATAGGATGGAGCTATTGGACTGGAAGCCAGAGAACTTGGGTCACTGTGTGTGCCCTGTCTACTCCTTAGTCAAATAAAAGGATCCATACAATTATCTATCTAGGGATCCCATCTAGTTCAACGCAATACAATTCAACCAACATTTATTACATGCTTACTATATAATAAAGGGACTGCACTGAGTGCTGGATCCATGAAGATAAAAACAAAACAGTACCTGCTTTCATGGAGCTTGCATTCTTCTGAGTCTGATATTTTATTTCTCTATGATCCTATGACCTTGGAGAAGTTGAGGGAGCCAGGGACAACAAACAGAATTCTCAGGAAAGGATTTAGCACTGGATGCCGACCTCAGTTGTTCCTAACCCCCTAATCTTCTCATCCCACACAGGAGACGATGAGGAAGAGGAACCAGAGATCCCACTGAGTCCTCGGCCTCGCCCCTTGGCAGAGCTGCAGCTGAAAGAAAAAGCAGTACCCATGCCCGAAGCCAGTTCATTTTTTATCTTCAGCCCTACTAATAAGTAGGTGGTGTCCATTATAAGTTTTTTTGGTAGAGGGGGAAAAGACTAAATTTGTTTTCTCAGTATGGTAAACTTTCAGTGTGGAAACTCCTCTGTTAATGGTGAACAGGTGAAAGAATATTATATATTAAATCAGAGGATGCAAATTCAAATTCAGCCTATTTGTATGTGCAATGTTGAACAAATAACTTATTATCTCAGTATCCAAGTTTCTAATTTGCAAATTAAGGGAGTAGAGTTAAAAGATCTTCCAACCCGAAATTGTAATTTTACCACTTATCTGTAATGAATAGTTATGGGCACATTTCATACACTCATCAGAACACCTCCTTCCCTTTTCTTTTGCCAGGATCAGAGTACTGTGTCACCGCATAGTCAATGCTACCTGGTTTACCAACTTCATCCTGCTCTTCATTCTGCTTAGCAGTATTTCCCTAGCAGCAGAGGATCCCATTGAGGCAGAATCCTTCAGGAACAAGGTAACTCCTATTCCCCACCTCCTCTTTGCCTGATTGTCAGAAAATTCCATTCCCAAAGGCATGGCCAACCCCAGGAAAGTTGAGTCATAGAATTACAGAAAAACAGCTAGGAGGCATCTTAGAGATTACTGGAATCCTCTTGACTATATCCCTGACATGTTCTTAAAGCTTCCTCTCAAAGACTTCTAATAATGGAAACTCACTACTTCCCAAAAGATCCCATTTTACTTTTAAACAGCTCTTCTTAGGAAGTGTTTCCTTATACTCCTAACTCTGTTGTTTCCTAACTCTGTTGGCTGTAACTTCTCCCCAGTGCTTATAATTTATAGCAAGAGGTAATATGGTTGTGGTATAAGGAACATTAGACTTCGAATCAAAAATCTTCTGTGTTTGGTAAGAAATATTTATTAAGGACTTACTGTGTGCCAGTCATATTCCTCCAAGAACCTTATTTATTTCATAACAAGAGATAATGTGGTTGTAGTGGAAAGAGAATTGGAATCCTTTATCTTAGACAAGAAATATTTAATAAGCACCTACTATGTGCCAGATATTACATCCCTCTATGAATCATATGTATTTCCTAACAAGAGGTAGTGTGGTTATAGTGGAAAGAAAATTGGACTTGGAGTCAGACATCCTTTAATCATGCATAAGACATACTTATTAAGCACCTACTCTATGCCAGTCATTATGCTCTAGGTACCCAGTGACACAAGTACAGAGAATGAAATAAACCCTATACTTGATAAGTTCCTATTATAATGGGAGGAGCAAGCATATAACAACATATCTACAGTAAGAATACAAAGTTAATGACTAAGAATCTATACAAAATAATTAAATATAAGTGAGTTTTGGAGGGAGGGCTCTAGCAATTGGGGAGGAAATCAGGAAAGACTTCCTACAGAAGGTAGTGCTAGAGCTGTGTCTTAAGGAAAGAAAGGGGCTCTCAGAGGGAGAAGGAAAGAGAAAGGATATTTCCAGACATGGAGACAGGAAGTGAAAGTCACTTAACTGAGGCCTTGTCTCTATGAGTCTCAGTTTCTTCAACTGTAAAATGGATATGACAAAATGTGCTTCATGAAGAGATGAGGAACAAAACAGATGACATGTTTTGAAAATGCTTTGGAAGCTGAAAAGTTTTTTGCTGTTCCATTCTTTTCAGTCATGTCAACTCTTTATGATTCCATTTGTAGTTTTCTTGGCAAGGATACTAGAGTGGTTTGCCCTTTCCTTCTCTAGTTCATTTTACAGATAAGAAAACTGAGGCAAACAGGATTAAATGACTTGCACTGAGAATAAATTTAACTTAAGAAGATGAGTATTACTGACTCCAGGCACTCCATCCACACCTAATTGAGAGGTGCTATACAAAAATATCAGGGATAATTACCATATTACTTAGCAATGGCTGATAGCTACCTCTTATTTCCCTGCTTATTTATCCTCATATAAACCAGGCATGACCATCCCTAGCCATCTGGTAATAGCAGAATGTTCAAATCCCTATCCCACAGCCATTCATGGCATTCTGGAAATAGCTTTCCCTATGGCCATATTCTCTAGCCTATGGCTGGACTCAAGATTCACGACCATTCAATATCTAACACATCATCACCTTCTTTTGGATCTTTTGAGGTATAGTAACTATGATCCTACTCCCCTTCCCTCACTTCATGAGTTCTATGAAGTGTAAGCAATAATCCTGGATTACACAACTATAACTGTGTTTATTCCCTGTTCTCCCTTTTCTCATTCATAGGATTGTGGGATTAAAAAGCTAAATTGGGAAAGGACTTGAGATGCATCTCTTATTTTGCAGATGAGGAAACTGAGTACAGAAATATTAAACCCTGATCAGTCATACAAGTGATGGATAGAATTTGAACTCAGATCCTCTTAATTTAAATATAGTGATCCTTCCAGGTACCATACTGCAAACAACTCCTGATTTCACCTTTGCTAAAATGCCTTTCCAGACTAATCACAACAGAGACAAAGATTTCTGCCAGATGCCTCTCCTCCCCAAAAGAAAATCCCAGATATATCTCTTACTTTGTCCCTTCACATACAGCCTCTAAAAGGTGCTAGCCTTTATTTGACCACTAAGTTAGTCAAATAATAGAATATTAGAGCTAGAAAGAACCTTAGTTCATATAGTCCAGCCCCCTCATTTGATCAGGGAGGACAAGGCTCAGAGGGAAAATGACTTTTCCAGTGAATTAGCTTGTAATCGAATCCAGGGTCCCTAATTCCCAGTTCGATGCTCTTGCCAGGGCATCACCTTATCCCATCACCTTAGATTGCAACTTCTACAAAATAGTATTTATTCCATCTCTGCGAGCATGTGTTTAAAATTTTAGGATTCAATTTTTTGTGCATCTACTACTTCTTATTAGTGTCAGGTCTTGGATTTTTAACTCATGAGCCCTTTGACAGTTTTTGTGTCCTAGACCTCTTGGACAGTCCAATGAAGCCTACAGGCCTCTTCTCAGAATAATATTTGTAAATAAATAAAATAAAATATATAGGAGCACAAAGAAAACCATTTATTTTGAAATACAATTTTCAAAGTCATTTTTATTTTTTAAGTTCAAAAACTCCAAGTTAAGAACTCCTGAGTATCTATTCAATCTTGTCTGCCTGAAAATCTCTATATCATGCACAGAGTTAAATACAAATAGGTTCTCAATTTATTTTGCTTTTTGATGGTGGTTATAATGTCATTGTTACCTCACTGACTCTCAATGGTTTCTTTTCCTCTTCCTATGTTACTCCTTCATCCCTACCTCAGATCCTTAGCAAATTTGACATTGCCTTCACTTCTGTCTTCACTGTCGAAATTGTGCTCAAGGTAAGTATCCCAGAAGACTCCCAAGGGACCCCCATCTACCCACATGGCTTTTTAAGCCAAATGACTTACATGCTTCTCCCAGCCTAAGGTTTCCAGACTTCCCCTTGCATTTTTAGAATAACTCCTTAGGGGGGAAAAAGCAAGTAGTGTTTATGTCTCTGGCCATAAGTTTACCATAAGGTCACAAATTTAAAATTCAGAAGGATCTTAGATAGCTAGTAAGCCCAATCTTCTCCCTATCAAGAAACTGAGGCACAGACAGATTAAATGACTTTGCCCAGAGTCATACAACTAGTAAGTGAAATAGGAAAGATCAAATCAGCCCCCAAAGCTGTATATCTTTCCCAAGGTCCTTCTACAAACGGAACTTTCCAAATCAAAAAACCTGAGTGCCACAGGAAAGGGATTTCTTATTCAATGGCCTAGGCAACCAATAGAGTCAGGCTATGGAAGAGTTATCTGGGTCTTTCACCATATTAAGTCAGACACACCTTGGAACTTCTCCAGACACAATTGTACATAGGTTTCAGTGCTTTTAATTTCCTCTACTTTCTAAAATTTCCTTGGTCTCTGATATCAAACTTTCCTGACCCTTGAATCTGCTTGGTTCCCTAGGTTCATATGTCTATAAAATCCATCCCCTAATTATCTTTTCCATTGCTTTTGCTGCTGTCACCATAACTAGATGCACTGGATCTACTCTCTCTTTCCCCTCTCTACTATATACTTCAAACCCAAAAGTGAATGTATTTTCCACTGTTTATATATGAAAGAAATAGAAATAGATTACTTCACAAACTATACACTAGGGAAAGGTAACTGGAAGGACAAATGAAAGAAAATTATCCTATTCCTGCTTAGGGGATACTTACATTTTCTTCCTTGCTATAGTGTCCCAGGTCTAAGTTGGCCCATCATGATTCTCTCTTGCCCTAGAGCATCATCTCATTACATGTCCCCAGATCAGATGATCTTTTTCTGAACTGGGATTGCTTCACTAGAGTCTTCCCACCCAACATCATTGATCAGTCTATAAGCCCAGGCCCACACTTGTATAATCGGAATATTCCAAGTAACCATCACATATGAATAAAATGTATCCTATCACCTAAGGAACAAAAAACAATAACCCTCCAAAAGTGTACAAAGAGAAGCCCATTTGTTGCATGAGCCCAGCAAAATAGTACAAAAATGATACTCTCCCCTGCCTTCTCTCTTTCTGTTATTGGCAGGAAGCTGTTTGAAAGCAGAAAGTACATCTAGTTTATATTCACAAAGGACTTTGCATACAATGAGTATTTAGTGAATTTCTACTGAACAAAAAAGTAAATGAATGAATAAATGAATGGATGGGTGAATGGATGAACGAGGATAGGATCTGTATATTCTCACAACCCATGAGACAGAGTACAGAGTGCGTGTATAGTCCCTTTGTTGCAAAATACAATACCTTTGTAAGTTGTAGTCCAGTTTTTGCATACTGCATGATATTCATTTGCACTCTCTCTAGCATGTTTCTAACATATTGAAGGTTGATTATCACTGGAATAGTTCCAAATCTCTTGTTCTTTGTAAGCTAAAACTAGGAAAGCTTCTCCTTCAGAATGCCCCATGTTGTTAGGTCTCAGCTTCCAAAAGTTTACATCTATATATATGACTCTTCTCTGAGTCATCATCTGCTGAATGTCATTCATTCATTTAGCAAACATTTATATAAAAGTTACTGTGAAAGATACAAAGATAAAAAAAGGAATGTGAAATCTATTAGGAAAGGGAAAAAATGTCTTAAAATGACTACTGTACAAGAAATAATATAAGTATCATCCAAAGGATTCAAAGTTCTTTGGGCTTTCAGAAGAGGGAGAGAGCACTTCTACTGGAAGGAGCAAGGAAAAGCTTAAAACCTTGAAAGATGAATTGGATCTCAAAAGGAAGAGATGAAAGGAAAAGACATTCCTGGAAGGACTGACCCAATCAGAGATTCATAGATGGGAAAACATAAGATCCAAGACCAGGCAAAGTTAGGCATTTAGCTTGGCTGGAGTATAGAATATACCCGTCCGGCAGTAATTGAGCTAAGTCTGCAAAGATAAGTGGAGACAAAGCAAGGAGGGTATGAAGGTTTTTAATAGTCTAAAACTTTTTAATTTTTTTTCAAAGTTCAAGAGCAAAGGGACATTATCAAACTGTTAAAAGAAAGCCCTCCTCAAGTTCTCAAAAAGGTGACAGAATTTGTCATGTCATCCTCATATCCTGAAGGAAAGATGAAGAGTTAACCTTTGAAGTCAAAAGGAGTACTAGCTTTACTAAATATTTTCATTCCTTCATTTATCAAGCATTCATCAGCATTTCTTAAGCATATCAGTAGAGTGCAGAGGTGTCAAAAAAGTATCTCTACATCTGGCAACACTCTCAAGTGAGGCCCAAACCAGATTAAAATGCCGAGGAAATATTTAACAAATCAAATAAAAATACAATATAATATAGTTTTAACATGTGTTTTT
Organism: Sminthopsis crassicaudata; assembly: GCF_048593235.1. NCBI lineage: Eukaryota > Metazoa > Chordata > Mammalia > Dasyuromorphia > Dasyuridae > Sminthopsis > Sminthopsis crassicaudata. The sequence continues at coordinate 96,041,413 of NC_133620.1, read as the reverse complement.
CTATACCAATATGGAATCATATTGTACTTAAGTTTCCCTTTGAGCTTGACACTGCTGATCGGGTGAATAGAAATCTGGCCTTGAAATTAAGAAAGCTTGGATTCAGATCTCACCTCTGATATCTACTGGTTGTTTCACCCTGGGCAAATAGTTTACTTTTTCAGTGCCATCAGCAGCTCTCTTAGATTATAAATTGTAGACCAGATACCAGTCTTCATTGCCAAAAGAAGTCTTCTCGTTTGGCGTTCCCAGTCCCAGTAAAATCACATAGTCCAAAAAAAGAGGGAAAAATACCCTTCTAAATCCAGAGCATGATACTAGACTAGTACCACAAGAAATACTTGGAATAAATCATTTACATAGTTTTTTGACCAATCTATCAAGAGGCTTATACTAAACAGTGAAAAGAAGAAAATGGACATAGACCCACTGCAGGAAGCATATGCTATTTAAATGTTTAACAATCAGATTTTGGAGGTGGCGGAAAGTGTTGTCCACAACACTTTGATCTGTATTTTTAGCCCATCACTTTCTTATGTCTAGATAATCAATGAAACAATAAATCAAGTTCTAATTTTTTGAGATATAAATTTTCATTCTGGAAATTTCATGGCTCAGGATCTCAGAGCCACTACTAGGTAGGTTCACTCTAATTCTATTCTAGGACTTAGAAAGGACATCAGTGGTTTTCTAGTCCAATCTATACTTTAAACGATCTCTAGAGCATAACTAACAGGTAGTCTTCCAACAGCTAATTAAAGTCTTCCAGTAAAAAAAAAAAAAAAAAAAAAAAAAAAAACTAACTTCTTATATTCTAAGTTAGTCCACTCTATTTACAAATTCCTCTAATTATTAGAAAGCGTTTCCTTATATCAGGACTAATGGTTCCCATTTGGCTACTTAGTAAAGACCAAGTTTCTTAGTGTAATATTTGAAGCCCTCTGTGATCTGAGTCAACTTATTTTTCTAAGCTCTGTTGCTTCCCACTACTCCCTTATAAACATTCTATTCTCCATTCTTCCTGTACCCACTTCTTTGCTTTTATCCATGCAGATATTTCCATTTCAGATGCCTTTCTTTCTCTTTCTAACAGAACATCTGGCAACATTCTCAAATGAAGCCCAAACCAGATTAAAATGACGAGGAAATATTTAATAAAGTAAATAAAAATACAATAGAACATAATGTTAATATGTGTTTTTCTGTATCAAGATGGAATCATTTACATGCAATTTAGTTTCTATTTAAGCTTAATACCACTGATGTGATGGATGCATGCTACCCGTCCTTCAAAGTTCAGCTCAAAAACCACTCTTTCATGAAATTTTCCTTGATTATCTCACTTATAAATGATCTCTCTCTCTTTCTCTTCAACATTCATCTAGTACTTTGAACCATCTTGGGCACTTTTCATGCTCTGATTTATATTGTAAATTAATTGTTTGCCTTTAGGCATTTCACAATATCCCCATCTAGTTAAAAAAAATCCATCTATAAAAGAACTATTGAGAAGTTGGTTTCTAGGTGGGCAGTCTATAGAGAGAAGACAGCATTGTAAGAAATCTTGTTAAATCTGTTTCATCCCCTTGGTTCAATGTTGTGTTGGGTTTTTTTTCCTTCCATAGATGACAACTTATGGCGCTTTCCTACACAAGGGCTCTTTCTTACGCAACTACTTCAACATCCTAGATTTGCTGGTCGTGGCCGTATCCCTCATCTCCATGGGCATTGAGTGAGCAATGACTAGGGCTATCCCTGGGGATGGAGACCTCATGAGCTCGACAATACTGACCCCCAAAGCTCCTAGTGCCTTTCCCAAAGCTCAGGGCTCATGAGTTTCATACAATGACAATGACTCACTTTTTATAATACTTAAAAGTTTATAAAGCATCTCCCCTCTCAGCAGCCTTGAGAGGTTGGTATTAATAATAATAGAAATACTAATAGTTCCCACATTTAAGGCATTTAAAGTACAAAGTACTTTACATATATTTTCTCATTTGATCCTCATAGTAACTCTGTGAAATAGGTGCTATTATTATTGACATTTTACAAATAAAAACTGAGGATCATCTAGGATCACATAGCTAGTGAGTGTTGAAAACAGGATTTGAAGCCAGATCCTGCTGATTCCAAGTCCAGGAGTAAGTAATTCACCTATTATTTTCAACAGGTAGCATGCAACAATGGAAAGAGGTCCAAATCTGGAATCAGAGGACCCCTGTTCAAATTCTGTCAATCTCTATAACTATGACCAAGTCCCTTCACCATTTTTGTACCTCTATCTTCGACTGTAAAATCACGGAGTTAGCCAAGTTGATTTCTAATTCCAGTTCTTAATCTGTGGTCTTAGATGCTCATTTAGATACCTAAGGAAACTGAAAAAAGTAAGGTGATTTGCCCAGAACCACACCTTAAGTAAATGCCAAAGCTAAGGCTTGACTTGGTCCTAGGATCTCTAGGATCACTATTCTTTGCTCTATGTTATATTGTAATAGAAAACCTTCACTTGCTCCTGAACCAGGACAATGACTCAGTCAAAGCCATTACTAAGGTATGGTGACTGGGGATTTGCCCCAGGATTGAAATTTAGATGATGCTGAAAAAAAAAAATGATCACAGCCTGGAAGAAACAAGATGTGGGGACAATTTAAAGGAGAGGAGAGAGGTGACTTGGAAGAAGGGGGCTTGGAAGAGAAAAAAAAGTGTTTTGGGCAGAAAAAAATGGCTTAGAAGATGTGACGGGGGAAGTGAATGGGGTTACCCAGCTGGAGCAAAAAGTCACAGCAAGGTTCTCTTTCCTACTTTGCACTCTGTATTCCTACTATACCCCCTCAGATCCAGTACCATCTCGGTGGTGAAGATCCTCAGGGTGCTGAGGGTACTCCGACCCCTCCGAGCCATCAACAGGGCCAAAGGTTTGAAGGTGAGAGCTCTGTGGGCCCTGGACCCACTTTCCCTAGTTGGGGAAGGAACATGAAGGTAGCTGGGAATGGGTGATCTAGTATCACCAAAGCACCGATGGGTTCACTGATTCACCTAGCTGAGTCATTGAATCCATGCTAGGATCGTTCCTCAAGCCCCTTTTTGGTCATCCACCCACAATGGGACCTCAGAAATGTCTACTGTCAGTGTCTTTCCCTCCAGTCAGGGGGAATCCTCCCTCTTGTCACTTAGCACTCCCCAAAGCCTAGAAGCCATGAGGCTGGTCCTTACCTGATCCTTTCTCCATCACTCAGCATGTGGTTCAGTGTGTATTTGTGGCCATCCGGACCATTGGCAACATCGTTTTAGTGACCACCCTCCTGCAATTCATGTTTGCCTGCATTGGAGTCCAGCTCTTCAAGGTAAGAGGCGCACATTACATCCAGATGCCATTATTTGTTCACGTGTTTTCTAATTGTCAGATACACACTTAGCTTCTAGTTCTTTTGCTATCATAAAATGAGCTACTATAAATACTTTTGTACATGTGGCTCCACTTGTTACAAGGATTTTTCCCCCAGGGGATAGGAGTGGAGGGAGAGAAAATATTTATTACTTGTAAAAAAAAAAAAATTAAGTAAGGCCCTTCTGTGCTCCAACCCCAAGTTGCAGGGCAATTAGCCCTTCCTTGCTAAAGAGATCAATCTGATTTGGGGAATATTTAGGGAGGCAGGCAGCAACAGACTCTCTGAGGACAGTTGAACATTTGTGCCCCCCTGGAAACTGCACTGTTTGATCTTTTCTAGAGGGAGAAGGAACAATAGGACCTGAGTTCCTGGTTGTTTTACTCTAGTGCCGAGACTCCTAGAACCAGCGGTGAGAGGCAGGGAGCACAACAGAAATATGATTGTATTTGAAATGATGGAATCTGGATTCAAATTCTCCCTCTGATGTTTATGACTTATACTTTTAGAGCAAAATCATTTTACTTCTCTGGGGCTCAGTCTCCTCGCTTAGAAAATGTACAGGAAGGAAGTACAGCCTTCAAAATGAAAGAGCAGACTAGACAGTGTTTGGTGTTCCTTTGAGGTGTCACATGTATAATTGATGGCATATTGCTTGTATTCTCAATATGAACTAGAGGGAGGAAAAGAATTTGAAACTCAGAATGTAAAAAGAAAATGTTAAAAAAAAAAAAAAGTTAAATAAAAGGTGTACCTTTGAGCTCTAGTGATCCTTGAGGTCTAGGAACTGCCCCTAATGCTATTATTAACAATGTTTGTTATATTACAGTATATTACATTATATTGTAACAGAGCATATTAACAATGTTATTATTAACAAGAAAATGTTATTGTTAAGCTGTTATTAAAATAATTGTCAGGTCTATACTGCCTTGCCTTCCTTCCAAAGAGTATGGGCAAGCAGATTTTCCGGTTATTAGAATCAGTAATTTTTCTCCTTCTATCATAATGCCCTTCTGGTCCCATTTTTTAATTCAGTTTCCATGACAACATTCTCTATCTCTCCTTCTCTTTCCCTCCTCCCCTCCCCTCTCTCTGTCTCCTGCCTATCTCTCTGTTTCTATTTTTCTCTTTCTATCTCTGTCCCTCTGACTCTCTGTGTGTCTCTCTCCCTTCCTCCTCCTCTCTCTTTCTCTTTCTCCCTCCCTCCATCTCTGTCTCTGTCTCTATATGTTTCTCAATCTGTCTTTTTCTGTTTCTATGTCCTTTGTATTTCTCTATCTCTGCCTCTCTCTGTGTGTCTGTCTGTCTTTGTCTCTCCATCTTTCTGTTTCTCTGTCTGTCTCTGTCTCTGTTCCCCCTCCCTATCTCTTTCTTCCCTCTTGCCACCCCACCTCAGGGGAAGTTCTACAGCTGCAATGACTTATCTAAGATGACTGAAGCTGAGTGCAAGTAAGTTGCCTCCCACCTCCCTCCAGCTTTCTGAAGGAACCTCCCCACCTGGACAAGATCTAGTGAAGGTTCCCCAGCTCTCCCTCTAGGGTTGCTCAGAAAGGTGACTCCAGCTAGGAAGAGGTGACATAGTCACTGATGGAAAAAATCTGAGAGTATTTTAAAGCCTGGAGGTCTGGGAGAATCGGAAAAAAAAGTGAGGGGGCTACATGGTGTAGGAGAAAAATCCTCAATATGAATTAAGAAAACTTGAGCTTTCTTAGGGTGTGACATTGGAGAACTCACTTGGCTTCCCTGGCCACACTTTCTGCATCTGGAAAATGGAATTTTTTTTATTTTTTGGCCCTTGGGGTCTCTACTAGCCTTGAATCTATGATCCTATAATCTTATAAGAGACTAAGACCAGGGGAAGATCAGTGAGGAGACGTCCCATCCCCTCAACTCTTCTTCTTACTATTAAACCCTGGGCAAAACACTTCCCTCTGTGGAAAATAATCTCCAAGGCTTTTTCTGATTCTAAATCCTATGAGTCTAAGCTCCTGTAGAAACACAATGCCCCATGACTTACCTTCAAGATTGAGATATGAGATCTATATCTTCGTCATCATTTTCTTTGCTATTGTTTCCCAATGACCCTCCCCTCTCTCTCAGAGCCCTCCCTGGTTAACAAAGAAATACAGTCAATGGGGATGACATCAGGAGATCATACACTCGGGAGATTCCTGTGGGCTCTAAGCCTTCCTGTAATTTTTCTGGAGATGGGATGTCTGAGGCTCTTTAGGGTGGAGGGAGACCCCAAAAGAGCACTTTCAAGGATAGCAGCTAAGCCACTCAAATGATTGGGGTTTCCTCTCTTCAGGGGCTATTACTATGTGTACAAAGATGGAGACCCGAACCAGATGCAAGTATATCCCCGAGAGTGGCTACACAATGACTTCAACTTTGACAACGTGCTGTCCGCCATGTTGGCGCTCTTCACTGTCTCAACCTTTGAGGGATGGCCCCAGTAAGTGTGGGGATTGGGAACAGTGGTAGGAATAAAGATGGGAAGTATACAAAATGAGGATGGTAATGGCTACATTAGGAGGGCACTTGGATGACTAAAATACTCCCCTTTTACCCACCCCAACATGCACATTCATTGTAGCCAGCAGTGTATGTGTATACATGTACTCACTGAGAACATATTTAATACTTACAGACTGTAATTATAGCAAGGCATTTTTTTTAGAGAATGTCCCTCTCAAAGCAAATTGATAAAATGCCTGGGATACCTAACCACTAAGTAGAGCGCCCATGGATTCATGGGTAAAATAAATAGGTTAGCTCTGTCAATCATATGTCTTAGAAGTATTTTATAATTGTTAAAGGCCACAAGAGGCAGCATGGAGCTGAGAAGGGACACCAAGCCTTATAGGATAAGGACCTTCCTGTGCCAGCTGCTATTGAATGCAAAAGAGGCAGCAGTCCACTAGCACTGGATTCTAATCTTAACTCTAACATTTACTAGCTGGGAGACCATGGGCAAATCATATAACCTTTCTAAACTTCAATTTCTTTATCTTAGGATAGCTGAAATGCTCAGTGAGCTAGTTGGCTTGAAAGCTTGAAAGCACCATGTGAATTCTGGTTATCGTTATTTTTGCAAATGTCAATTGTATCACATTTCCATGTTCAAAAATATCCAGTAGTTCCCTAGTGCCTATTGAAGATTCTGTTCTATCACTTTACTATGCTTTTAAACTTTTCCCTCCAATAACCCTGTGATTTTGGATACCACCAATATGAAAATTTATTTTGTTTGAAAATGCATATTTGTTATAAGGCTTTCCCTCTTCTTACTTTTAAAAACCAGAAGATGGGAGGGAGAGGAGCTAAGTGGTACACTGGCGAGAACCCCTGGCCTTAGTGTCAGGAAACCTGAGTTCAAATCTGCTTCAGATATTTATTAAACTGTATGATCCTGGGCAAGATTCTTAATCTCTGTCTACTTCAGTTTTCTCAACTATAAAATGAGATCATAAAAGCATCTACCTCCCAAGGTTGTTGTGAGGATCAAATGAGGTAAATTTCTGTAAAAGCATTTAGCACAGTACCTGGCACATAGTAGTTAATTAGTAAATGCTTATTCCCTTCCCCCTAAATTAAAATTTCAAAACTTGTTCATTTGAAAGAACTTGAAACATTAAAAAATTCCATAAATAGTACAGATATTATTCTTAACTCCAAAATTAGCCTGACATTCAAGGCTCTTCTCAATCTTGCCTTAGCTTTCCCTATTCCCTCGATTTCCTCCATCCTTCCATAGACTTCTCTACAAAGCTATTGACACACATACTGAGGACATGGGCCCCATCTACAACTACCGTGTAGAGATGGCCATCTTCTTCATCATCTACATCATTCTTATTGCCTTCTTCATGATGAACATCTTTGTGGGCTTTATCATAGTCACCTTCCAGGAGCAGGGTGAGACTGAATACAAGAATTGTGAGCTCGACAAGAATCAGGTACCCCCAATGCCCATAAAGGTGGGATCAGGGAAAGGGAGGGAGGATTCTCACTCCTAGAGCCCCAAAGGGAGGTTAGGGTTGGATTGTGGAATGGGAGGGATCTTGCCACCTGATAGAAAGAGTCCATCCCAGGCAAAGGGGGCAATTCTTAGTTTGGGGATAGCACCAAATTCATTTGCCCTTGATGTCCAGCTGTCTACCTGACACATTCACTGGCTCAGATATCTGAGCTGGAGCACTACACAAAGCCCAAGATAGAGTGTGGGAGACAGATAGAGACAGATCACCAGTTGGGCAAAAGTCAACACCAAATAGGGTGAGATTGCCACCAATCATGACCCTGGAAGCATTTTGATAATTGCTATAGGCCACAAGAGGCAGCATGGAGCTGAGAAGGAACACCAAGCCTTATAAAATAAAGACCTTCCTGTGCCAGCTGCTATTTAATACAAAAGAGACGGCAGTCCACTAGCAATGGAGCTAGGAGAGACCGGGGATGGTACAACTTCCCCTGAGCAGACTGGGCAACTCCATGCTTGCCATCATGCACACTCCTGCACAAGCATATCCCTATCCCCTACTACCCTCTGAACGATTTCCTGCCTCTCTCTTAATTCTTACACCCTTGGGTATGGTATATCTCAGCGCCAGTGTGTGCAGTATGCCCTGAAAGCCCGCCCACTGAGATGCTACATCCCTAAGAATCCCTATCAGTACAAAGTGTGGTATGTCGTCACCTCCTCCTACTTTGAGTACTTGATGTTCGCCCTCATCATGCTCAACACCATCTGCCTGGGGATGCAGGTAAGAGGCTCCTTGGGTCAGCTCACCTGCTCTAAGGGTCCCTGGACAGGGTAGCAAAGAAATATCTCAAGAGACTTTTAACTTACAGAATGAGATCCTTGCCCTAGAATGTCTGGGTTGGTATTTCACTAACACTTCAATTAGGAATAGATTTGGTATTCACAGAGAAAGTATATCTCTAAGGATCTCCAAAGTTAGATACTTCATTATCTTGCTCATTTTTAAGCTTTGATTAATTATCTCATTGCTTAAATAATTGTTTGAGGATCCCAGAGGTCATTTAGCCCAGCCCTTTACCACTATGGATCTCTAACAACTGATTGATAATCAAATGCCATGCTGGGTGCCATACAAATAGAATTATCCCGACTGAGTCACTGCCCCATAAGATAATATGTTACTAATGTAAATGTTATTATATAGGTAAAAACATTATAATAATAATAGGAGGATGCTAAAATATTCACATCCTTTACAGGATATAAGGGAAAGAAGTTCTCTACGTCCTAAAGGAACAAAGATTGTGACTCTTTAAGAAGGAAAAGAAATTAGTGAGAATGTGGGAAGTCTGTGTCCAAATCCATTAGAGCAAAAGGAATCCCTCCAGGATCACATGATAGGATCTAGTCCAGCTCTCTTATCTTCTCAGCAGATGAAAAAACTGAGGGCCAGAGAGTTTGAAGAAGTGAAAAGGTTGGAATTTGAATGCAAATTCTCTGGGTTTAAATCCAATATTCTTTCCACTGTACCATGCTCAGAAGGCTACTTAATAACATTTTATTTTTCCAAATACATGGAAAGATAGTTTTCAACATTCACCCTTGCAAAACCTTGTGTTCCAATTTTTTCTCTTCCTTCTCTCCCTGCCCCCTACCTCAAGACAGCAAGCAATCTGATATATGTTAAACATTCATAAGTCTTCTAAACTTATTTCCATATTCCTCATACTGCACAAGAAAAATTAGATCAGAGGCAGCTAGGCAGCACAGTGGATAGAACACCAGCTCTGAAATCAGAAGGACCTGAGTTCAAATATGATCTCAGAAACTTAACACTTCCTAGCTGTGTGACCCGAATTGCCTCAGCAAAAAAAGGAAAACAGGTTCAAGAATGCCACATTGCCAATACACCTCCCTTTCCTTCCATTCCCACAGCATTACAACCAGTCAGAAGAAATGAACCACATCTCGGATATCCTCAATGTGGCCTTCACAATCATCTTTACTTTGGAGATGATTCTCAAGCTCATGGCCTTCAAAGCCAAGGTGAGTGTTGGGGATGGTTTTCATGGTCACAGATTAAGGCGGGAAGCAGAGTGTGAAATGAAAAGGGATCCCTCTCAACACAGAGAAATAGACTTTAACTTGTAAAGAGATGTAGAAGTGGACAGAACCTTAGAGGTCATGACTGCAATCCCCTCTTGTTTATAGATGAGGAAAGTGAAAATCAAAGAGGTTCTGGAATTTGCTTAGTCAGTAACTAGTAAATGTTCTAGGTGGGATTTGAACCTAAATATTCCTGGATCCAGATCCAGTGCTCTACTTACTACACCACACTGCTTCCTACTTTGGAATTTGCATACACATCTATCCCCTTCCATATTCCTTCTTCTTAATGCTACTAACCAACAAGTGAAGGCAGATGTCCCTCATTCCCAACCACTTCTCCATATCCTTCCCTATCACTCTTATCTCACTTCAGATTATGGAGGTCAAGAAGTCACTCAAAGTGACTTGTAGCCACTAGTGACAGAGCAGGGCAACTGGGCAATGAAATCTTTCTGTGTATATCTTCTCTCCTCCTTGTTCATATCTGGGATCAGGGTCTCTTACCTCCCCTTATATTCCAATCCAGAATACCAGCTTTCCACTCAGTTATTATTTTGGTCTCAGAGGAGAGAGGAAAAAAATGAACTGGGAAGTTACAAAAAGGGCAAGATCACCATAGTGGAAATTCATGTTCAAAGAATGTTATATGGCTGACAGTGTTTTCTCCCGAGACAACATTGTGAGGAGGATAGTGCAAGAATTATAATTCCCATTTTGCAGATGAGGTAACTGAGACCAGAGAGTTAAATAATTTGCCCAATTTACCAGAGCAAGTAAATTCTAGAGCTGAGATTCTAACCCAGATATCCTGGCTCCAAATCTAGCACTACAAATGTGAAGGGGTGTTCTGGAGTATATGATTTAAAACTGAATTATACAAAGGCAGCTAGGTGGCTCAATGGATAGAGCACTAGCCCTGAAGTCAGGAGGACCTGAGTTCAAATCAGATCTCAGACATTTAACACTTCTAAACCCCAATTGCCTCAGGGAAAAAAATGAATTATAGAAGTGAAACTATTATAGAAAGACGTGTTCATGACTTTTTCTCAAGCTCTGAACACTTGATAATTCTTATCTAACCTCAGCAGGGAGTTCTATCATCCCCATTGGCCACTGAGGATGCTCTCTCCTCCTAACTTGCTTTCTCTTTCTGTTGCTCTCTCTCCTTATCTCCCTTTTTCCTTTCACTCCTCCCATTTCCTTTCTTTCTCAGGGCTACTTTGGAGACCCCTGGAATGTGTTTGACTTCCTGATTGTCATCGGCAGCATCATTGATGTCATCCTTAGCGAGATCGATGTGAGTTTCAGGAGATCGTAGGTACCCAAAAGGAGGGTAAGGTCTCCAGATATGCAGATTCATTCATTGATTCAACAGATATTTAATGGGCATCTCCAAGTCAAGGATGTTGTTAAACACAATGAAGTTTTTTTTAAAAGAAAAGTTCCCTCCTCAAGGAATTTACAATCCCATGGGACCCATAAAACATGTTGGCAAATAAATACAGCTTTAAACCACACTAAGACTTTTGGGATACCTCGTACAATACAAGGCAAAACATGACAAATCCCCAAAGAATATCACAGAGCAAAAACTAAATTCAGTGTAATTAAAATATCCAAGAAGTTTCACCCTAAAGAAAATTCACCTCTCTCTCTCTTCCTTCCAGAAATAGACAGCTCTGGAAACAACACTGAACATACTGTCAGACTTAGTAAAATGTGTTGTATATGCTGAACTGCTTTTCTTTCTTTTATTAATTCTTGTTAAATGGGAGTTATTTTCCCAATCCTCAGATACTAATGGGATCATGGACCTAGATCTAGAAAGGAACTCAGAGACTGTCTAATCTAACCTCCTCATTGACAGATGAGGATATTAAAACCTGGAAATATTGAATGATTCACTTAAGATATAGAAGTAATCATCATCAGAGATGGGATTTGAATCCAAGTCCTGTGATTCTAAGTTATTTTTTTCACTATTTTTCCCTTTTTAAAAGGGGTCCTCAAAAGGTTAAGAATAACTAATTGTAGATAGAGGTCATACTGTCACATCCTCTCAGTTTACATTTAAGAAGGGCTTGGGCAGACCACATTCACTTGTAGTCACTGTGGGAAGGAAAGGAAAGTCAGAAGGGTTTAAGATCCATAAGGCTGATGTGAGGAGGGTGGGCATTCCAGGCACTGGAAACTACCAAGGCAGAGGTAAAGAAAAGATACATACCGTGCGTGAGGAACAGAGAGAACACCAGTTTGACTACAGAGTACAGGAAGGAAAGTGGTAAAGAAGCTGGAAAATAGGTTGGGAACAGGTTGCAAAGGGTTTAAAAGCCAAATAAAGAATTTGATGTTTTATGTTAGAAGTAATAGGGAATCACTAGGCTAGTAAGTAGGGAAGTGACATGATCAGATCCTGGCTTGAGGAAAATCGCTTTGGCAGCCTGTGTGAAAAGTAGATTAAAGTAGGGAGGATGAAAGAGAAAAAAAATAATATCAGTAATTGGGGTACAGGAGAAGTAAAAGAAATTAGTGAAAGAAACTAGGGTAAAATCAGAGAAATAGGAACAGACAGGATAGAACTATATCAGAGAACTCACAGAGGGATTGTTGTTGCTATTGTTTTTAATTAGGGCTTTAAAAAATAATAAGGGCTTTTTAAAAAGTGTAGTTAACAACTTCAGTGTTGCAGAGACCAAGGAGAATGAGAACTGTCTTATTCTTGAATTTGGCAAATAAAAGATCCTTGCAGAAATTTCAGTAGGGTTGGAAAACAAATTTCAATAGTTAATGGTATAAGTGGATAATGAGGAAGTAGAAGTAGAGATTAAAGACATATTCTGTCTAGATGTTTGGTGGTGAGAAGCAGATAAGATGCCATTTAGGGATGGAAGCAGGCTCTGGGGAACTTTTTTCAAAAGTGGGAAATCTGAGGTTATCTGTAGACACAAGAGGGAACTAGGGCAAGAAGTTGGAATGCAGGCAAAATAAAGGGTAAAACATGGCAACTCAGAGGCAGCTGGGGGCACTGAGACTAGAGTCAGGAAATCTGACTTTCGACGTTTACTAGCTCTGTGACCTGTGGGCAGGGACCCTAGTTTTCATTTGCCTCAGTTTCCTCATGGGGATTATAATAGCATTTACTTTTCAGGGTTGTCATGAGGATTAAATGAGATAATATTTGTTTAAAAGTGCTTAGCACAGTTCCTGGCACATGGTAGCTGCTATATAAACAATTCCTTCTTCCTCATGGAAGATCCATTGGAAAGAGGATAGCTTATGAAGAAATAAATTGGTTGAGGTTGAGCTCCATAAATGTAAAGCATTATTCGTACTTTTTTTCAACATATCAGTCAATTTTGCTGGAATTTTTCCCTCTTAAAAAAATTTTCTTATTATGAGGGATGGCTTATAGAACAGGAAGGAATAGGAATAGAGATACAGGAGAAAACCTAAGTGATATAAAAATAAGTAATAATGATTTTTCCCTTAACATATTTTATTTTGTTAAATATTTCCCAATTACATCTAAACTTTTTTTTAATTTTTTTAAATTTTGAGTTCCAAATTCTCCCCCTCCACCCCTTAAGAAGGCATTTTTTAAAAGAGTTCAAATTGAAGTGTTAACTTTTAAAAAGAAGAAAGATATTTCCTCTGAGTCAGGAGATAAGATAAAAATTGGACAAACTTACAGGGGAATTTTGAAATGAAGATGTGATAACAGAGAGGTTTTGAGGCAAAGAAAAGGGAAGCTGAGGCATCTCATGTTAGATAACCCTGTTGTTTGTAAAATAGGAGGTCAGGTCTTCTGCCTAAAATAAGGAAGTCGGGAGTAGACTTAGAATAGTGAGGAAATTGAACTACCATGGAAAATAGTAAATTAGAGGTGAAAACACTGTCAAGCAACAGTGAGACCCCCGCTGAGGACAACAAGGATGAATTTTTAGTGGATCCAATAATTTCATAACAATCACTTAGCTCCATTTTTGTCTGAGAGGAATCAAAAAAAAAAAAAAAAAAACAAGTGCTGGTGATTATACAGACATACAGAAAGTCAAAGGAATTCTAGGGAGCTAGTGAAAATATAATTGAAGTGAATGACCACGTCACAATAAGTAAATCCTGAAAAGAATTGATGATCCAAGAGGATAGAGAAGAATCAGGGAACCCGAGTAACATTGGGGGTGAAAATCTACTTGGATAGGGAAGGAAGAATAGAAATAGTAAGAAGCATGGAAGTGTCCTGGCAGGTCAAAGTAACAATGAGATTAAACAGAAGAGGAGCAGGGTAGGTAGGGATTGGGACAGGTGTACCTAGTTTGGCCCAGAAGTCAGGGATTGCCTCTGAATTTATCACGGCTCAATTGAAAGTTGTTTTAACTACCTGACTCCATGGCTTAGGGATCCTGACCATCAAGGTTGGCAGGCATAATATTGGAGCTGGGTGAAAATAGAGCTACAATTGGGATGGGGTAATTGGCATTTTTCCTCAGAATGCTGAAATTCAGAGTTGTTGTTTTTTTGTTTTTGTTTTTGTTTTTTTTTTTTGGCTGAGGCATTTGGGGTTAAGTGACTTGCCCAGGGTCACACAGCTAGGAAGTATTAAGTGTCTGAGACCACATTTGAACTCCGGTCCTCCTGAATTCAGGGCTGGTGTTCTACCCACTGCGCCACCTAGCTGCCCCGAAATTCAGAGTGTTAACTGCACTTGGAGTCCTAGAAGGAAAAAAATACTTTCTTCCCTCAAGGGAGTTCCTCCTCTACCTAGATATAACTACCTACCTTGAGCTACTTAGTTCTTGACCTACTTTTCCCCAACCCTCCTAACTGCAGCTTCCAAATATCCTGAGGTCTCCATCACTGGCCCTACTTGACTGAAATGAAAATTGGATTCATACTACTTGCCCTGAGCTCGAAAATTGTTAGTTATGACTCTGTGTAAGTGAAAGTATATGAGATGAAGAAAAATCCTTCCACAGAATCTCAAAGGTCTAGACTTGGTCTTGAGCCAGCTAGGAATAAGATCAAACAGGTAAGGGACTGAGGGATGATGGGAAGTAAGGAGGGGCCTTCTGGGTTTTGTTACTCACTAGACCCCATCTGTGACTCTAGTTCAACTGAGCATGTATAGAATGGATACTAACAAACAGAGGAATATATGGAATATGGAATCCCCTCCAAGAGGAGAGGGTTAGCAGAGTCTGAATTCTGGGTTGGATGTGTACAGGATATAAGGACTACAGATTGAGGCTTTTCTGTATCTTCTCTAGAGACTTTTTTTTTTTTAATTTTGGAAGGGGGGTGATGTTTGTATATGTGTGTGAACTTTCTACACATGGAATTTATATATATAGCTTCCGGGGGAAATAGAATTCCAAAATAATCCCCTAGCCGACTGTTCACAGGCCTCTTGGAGAGCAACACGGTTTGAATAAAATCTCAAAGTGCTTCTTAGTTTCCCAAACTACATCATGCCTTGATTTTTTTTTAAATCATCAAAGAAGAACACAAATAATCTGAGTTATTTATTTTGTTTTTGAAAGATGGCTTTTTTTTTTAGCAGCAACATTTGCTAACAATGTTTTCTCAGGCTCATGTGAAAATTAATTTAAATTCCTTGGGCACAAGCCAACTGAGTCTGAAGGGAGGCAGCCCAGTTGTGTACTGTGTGGCAGAAGGAAACCAAACTGGTTGAGAGTAATAATAGCTAACATTTACATAGCACTTTAAGGTTTGCAAAGTACTTTACAGATATTATCTCACTGTATCCTCACAACAATCCTGGGAAGTGGGTCCTGTTACCTCCATTTTATAGATAAAGAAACTGAAAGTGAGAAAAATTAATAGGCCCAGGTGGTACGGCTAGTTACTGTTGGAGGCACATTCTGACTGCAGGTCCAGTGCTCTGACTGTTATACCAATAATCAAAATAGCAACCATAATAATGCTTCAGTATTTCCAAGGGTCTGTGATTTTCCTAACATGGGAATTTCAGAAAAGGTTTTTGAAAGATGGCTTTTTTTTTTTTTTTTTTTTTTTTTTAGTAACAACAGATTTGGTTGGTGCTGACCTTCATTAGTAGTTGGAGTTTCCCTATCTGAGAGTTCCTTCTAAGAATGAAATCACAGGTCCAGTCCCTGTTTCTGTTCCTACTATGGATGAAGTTCTATGCCAGGCCCTCCAACAATAAGGACAAATAGAAAGGGCAGTATCTCCTCTTGAGGAGTTTATATTTGTCTATGAAAGCTGTAACCTTTGTAAACTGTATATATGATATCATACAAATGAAAGTTGCTTTTCTGGACCTGTGATTTCATTCTTGGAGGGAACTCCCAGATAGGGAAACTCCAACTACTAATACAGGTCAGTACCTTTTCTTCAGTTTATATCTGGTCTTGGTCTTTGCCTAGAACTATGAGAGGTTAAATGATTTGCCTATGATCACACAGCCAGGATGTCAGAGACAGGAGACAGGACTCAAATCTAGATCTTCCAGGCTTCCAGGTCACCTTTTTTTTTGCCTTACTGCCTCTCACACACCCATAATAGGTTCTTTAATTCTCTCATTTTTATCAAATAATCTGTAAAAAGAATAATCTGTCTGATGTAAAGCTTTCTCTGAGCCATGTCTCTGTGTACAAAATACTTTTCATCAAATGGATCCCAAGTTGCCCATGTCCCAATCTCTCAAGGGTCAACTGGAGTAGGAGCTGTTGAATACTTATTCCCTTTTTTTTTCTCCACCTAATCTCCCAATCCCTGGGTGAATTGGGCTCTCCCCGCCTGCTCTCGATGCAAACAAATAGCATCCTTTGAAAGCTTGGTCTTTGACAAGATTTGTGCGATTGAAGTACAATATTCTGAGGGACCTACCTCTCCACCTCGGGAGCCATGTGAGGTTGAGGTCCAGATGCAAATCCTTCTGAAACATCTGGATTTATCTGGATCCATTTTCAAATGAAAAAGCAGGCTCCCCCTGAAGTGTCCATAGCGGGAGTGTTATATGTGCCAAGATGACCTCATTTGGGGTGAAGAATTCAGATGGAGTATAAACAGATCCTGGGGAAAGTAGAAAGACTCAACTCTTCTGTCCCCTTTTCCTGTGGATTGCTCAAGTCCGCCATTCCTCTCCCTTCAATGCTTTCCTCTTTGCCTTTTAGAAACAGACTTGAAACCATCTGGCCCTACTGGTTTAGAACCCAAAATGAGATGTTGTGCTCTGCCTTTGTCTCTCTTGCCAACCCTCATCTCTTCCTTCTTCCTTCTATATCCCATCTTTCTGATTTTCTCCCTAACCTTCATTTCTTCTCTCTACAGACTTTTCTGGCTTCCAGTGGGGGACTGTACTGCCTGGGAGGAGGCTGTGCCAACACTGTAATTCCTGATTGCATGAACCTGCCCCTGTCCTTGCATGGCAGCTTCTTCCTGTACCTCCCCCTCCTGTCCTTCTTGGGTCTTGCTGAGTGGTGGATGGGGGTGGGTCTTGGAACCCAGGGGGCAGCCAGGCAAGAGAGATTAGCTCCCTTGGAGGTGGTGCTGGAGGTCGTTTTGGTGGTCAAAACAAGCTTGGCTTTTTCTCAGTGCAATTTAGAGACCTCACCACAGTATCTCACTGGAAAAACCCTTCCCACTCACTAACCCTCTCCATCAATTTTCATAGATAGGGAAACTGAGACACAAATCATTTTGCCAAAATAGAAATAGAATCCAGAACCTTTCTCTGGATGTTATTCTTTTAATTTCCATAAATGCACTTCATAGAGTGAGAGGATTGGAATATAAAAAAACAGGGGAAAGACATTTCCTCACAGAAAAGTTTGAATATTAATATTAGTTGAAAGATACGGATCCCCTTAGTGACCAGGAACCAGATCAAGCCTAGCCCAAGAGGGTTCCTGCAGATTCCTCCTGCAGAACTCAAGGAGAAAGCCTCCTTCCTTAGACTGTTTTCTGGGGCTGCTGCCCTGACAGGACCCTGATGAGAGTGCCCGAATATCCAGTGCCTTTTTCCGCCTGTTCCGAGTCATGAGGCTGATAAAGCTATTGAGCAGAGGTGAGGGTGTCCGAACACTGCTCTGGACCTTCATCAAGTCTTTCCAGGTGAGTATCTCAGCTCTCCAAAATTTTCTTCTTGGTACCCTGGGGGCCTATAGTTAAGGTTCGGTAAGAGACCCCCATCACCTGGCTCGTGGGGAGATGATAGCTCATCAAAGCCAAATCAGAGGCATCAGCTTTCTGTCCCCCATCAGGAAGTAGCAGACCCATAAGTCCTTAGAGAGGAGAGGGAGGGAAGAGGAGTTAAAGCAATATATTACAGGCATTATGCTGGTCCTGGAGTCAAACTGTCCTGACTTTGATACATCCTAGCTGGGTAATAATGAGCATATCACCCAACCTCTCAATGCCCCTAGACAGCTAAATCATTCCAGAGGAGTTACCAGTCTTTATCAGTAGAGCAAGTTTCTGCCGTGGGAGTTTAGGACATTGCTGATATAAAGTCTGGAACAAACGGGAGAAGGGAGAAGGAGATTGTCCTGTCTCTGGGAGGGAGGCTCCTCTATTGTGGGACACTTCTAACTCTTCTGATTTTGTCCTTTAGGCTTTGCCATATGTGGCCCTGCTAATTGTGATGCTCTTCTTCATCTATGCCGTCATCGGGATGCAGGTGAGAAAAAGGCTCAGGCTAGAACCAAGTACCACATTTTATAACCTCAAATAGCACCAGTCTGAATGCCTGAGATCACATCAGGGGGTTGGTCAGCACTAATCAGGGCCTAACTATAAATTTCAAAATATGTGAAATATCTCACAACTCACAAGTCCAGCCCTCATCCACCTTTGTCTTCAAAGCCTCATCCTATCACCAGATGAGATGATCAGTTTAGAGTAATAAGAACAGATTCTTTGAGGAGTTTTGAGTTCTCAGGGCCCTCTAGTATAGAAAGTGAGAAGAAGGGAGAAGTGGGGAGAAGTTTGGGTGGTGTAAATTGGGAGATCTTTACATCCTGAACCTGAGAACTAGAGCCCTCTTTGCCCTGCAGATGTTTGGGAAAATTGCTATGGTGGATGGGACCCAAATCAATCGGAATAATAACTTCCAGACGTTCCCACAAGCTGTGCTCCTGCTCTTCAGGTAGGAGCTATTAGAATTTTAACTATGATTTTTTTTCCACCAAATAAAATAGAATGGGGTTGGGGGATGGAGGTGTTTTGGGAGGGGGGGGATTGGCTGTACCACATAGTACTATAAATTGACAAAAGACTTCAAGATAGGACAGGATAGTGGTTATAAGGAGGCAGCAAGTCTTCTAAGGGAAGAGCATATTGCCCCATCCTGGGACAAAGAACAGTTACACTTTGGGGAGTCTTCTCCTTTTTGATTCTTGACTTGTTAGGAATAATCCTCCTCAATAAGGAAAATGTTTCCTTTGCTCCCTAATCTGCTCCCATTTAAACACATGGACTGTTCTTCCATGGCACCATTTAATCCCTTACTGATGATGGAATCTAACTAACCCAGCCAGGAACTCCCGGAGGCAAAGATTTCAAGCTTTCATGTCTTAAAACCCGCCTTATTATGACTCCAGACAAGCCACTCTCACACAGTTTTGCTAACTTTCCCCCTTGGTGACTTTAGTCCTGAAACCTAGGCTTGGTTGACCCTTAGGAATCTCCACAATTTGAGGGCATACATCCTTGTATCATCCCCCTAAAGAATGGAGATACTGGGACTCAAAAGGCAAAAGGATAAATTGAAGCATGATGGGAGAAAAGCAGCGATAAGTGTTTACACAATAATGTAAGAGCAAAGTCAGGAAAGGGATCCTAGCATCTTGGCTAAATCTGTTAATTCCAGGTTTGAAACAATTAACAGAAGCCTATCTCGCCCTAGGTGTGCAACAGGAGAGGCATGGCAGGAGATCTTGCTGGCCTCCAGCTATGGAAAGCTCTGTGACCCCAAGTCTGATGCTCCTGTTGGGGAGGAGTATACCTGTGGTACAGGCTTTGCCTATTTCTACTTCATCAGCTTCTACATGCTCTGTGCCTTCCTGGTAAGTCACCCATTTAGGCACAAGGATGAAAATGAGAATCAAAGGCACAGATTTGCCTTTAGAACTTTTCTTCCTTTTTTAACTTTTCTTCTCTTTATTTTATGTTTATTATTTTATTTTATTTTTAATTATTTTATTTTGATTAAATTTTATTTTTTAAATTAATAAGCATTTCTTTTCTCTTCTTCCTACTTCTCTCCAAAAAGAAAAGAAAAACAAAACTTGTAACAAATATACCTAGTCAAACAAAACAAATTCCTACATTAGCCATGTCCATAAATGGGTATTTCATTCTGCACCAAGTTTATCACCTCTCTGTCTGGTAATGGCTAGCATGCTTCATGACTGGTCTTCTGGAATCATGGGTGGTCATTGTCTTGAGATGTTCCTAAGTCTGAACTTTTCTATCTCAGTCTGTGTTTAATCTGGACACTTTTACTAGGGACTCACTGGAAACAAATTCAAAAGGAAGACTTTTCTGACTGTAACATCTCTCCGAGGGTAAATCTAGAGCTTCTATTAGATAGATAGATATTAGATTACAATTTTCTGCTTATTTTATATGTGAGTGTAAATATTTTATGCCTACAAAATACATTTAAAAAAATTTCTCAACCATAGTCCCCCTACCTCTGCAAGGAAAAGAGGGAGGTGTAAGTTTGATTATAATTAAATAGCATTCAGTTGGGGGTTTTGTTCCTTCCATTTATTTTGTTGTAGTCTATATATATATATATATATATATATATATATATATATATATATTTTTTTTTTTTTATATATAGTTTATATATATATATATATATATATGTCATACATCTACACACACATATGTATGTGTGTATATAGAGAGAGATTCAGTTTTCCTGGTTCTGCTTATTTCATTCTATTTCAATTCATAAAAGTCTCCTCATGCTTGCCCAAATTCTTCATCACTTCCCATGGTCCCATAAGATTCTGTTCTCTTCACACATGACATTTTGTTTCGCCATCCCCCAATTTAGAGGCATTTATTTCATTATCACAAAAAGTGATGCCATGAATTTTAGTGTATATGAGATGATATCTTTTTTTAATATTAGCCTGCAGGATTTTGTACATAGTGATAGCAATATTGTAAAGATGATCAATTGTGAAGGACTTAACTACTCAGATCAATACAATGATCCAAAACAATACAAAAGGACCTGTGATCAAGTGTTATCCACCTCCAGAGAGAGAACTGATGAACTCCAAGTACAAATTGAAGCATTTTTTTTACTCTCTTTATTTTTCTTGTTTTTTTTTTCCACACAACATGGCTAATATAGAAATATGTTTTGCATGTTTTCAGATGTATAATGAATGTCATGTCATTTACCTTTTCAGTGGAAGGGGGAGGGGTGAGAGTGAAGGAGAGAGTTTGGAACTCAATTTTTTTGTTTTTGAAGATGAATGTTTAGGGCATCTAGGTGACACAATGTGGATAGAGCACCAGTCCTGAAGTCAGGAGGACCCGAGTTTAAATGTGATCTCAGACACAACACCCTAGCTGTGTAACCCTGGGCAACTCATTTAACCCCAATTACCTCAGGGGAAAAAAAAATTTAAAAAGTCAAATGTAAGGATAAAAAAATTTAAAAATTATCCTAATGATAACCATCTTTCACAAATGCCATGTACCTTCTGTCAGATTTTCATTACTTAGTTAGGAATAAAATGGTTATAAAAGAGGAAGCTTGATATAGCAGATAAAGTGATTGGGGGCAGGAAAAGCTGGATTCAAATCCCATCTTTGGCACTTACTAGTTATATGATCATGGGTATATCATATTGTCACTTTAATCACTAGTTTCCTCATCTATAAAATGGACATAATAAGGCTATAGTAAGTCAGGTGTGGTAGCACCTGCCTGTAGTCCCTGTTACAGGGGAACTTGGAAATTCTGAGATGCTGTGGAGCTAACCTGATTGGGTGTCCACACTGTGGTAAACTCTAGGACTGGGGGCTGCCAGGAAGTCTAGGGAGAGTGGAGAGGAATGATCAAATCTCATTTGGAAACACAATAGGTAAAAGCACCCAGGCCAATCAGTAGTGGGCTCAGGCCGATAAGTGACCATTGCCCCTCTAGCCTGAGTGAGATGGGGAAATGAGGGAGAAGGAGAGAGGAAGGAAGAGAAAGAGGGAAAGGGAGAGAAAAAGGGAGAAGGAGAGGGAGAAGGAGAGGGAGAAGGAGAGGGAGAGGGAGGAAAGGGGAAAGAGAATAAGGGAGGAAGAGGAAGGAAGGAAAGAAGGAAGGAAGAAAGCAAGGAAGGAAGAAAAAAAGGGAGGGAGGAAGGAAGGAAGGAGGGCAGATCTGCTCTCAGACACTTAACACTTCCTAGCTGTGTGACCCTGGGCAAGTCACTTAACCCAGCCTCAGAAAAAAAAAAGAAAGAAAAAAACAAAAAAGGAAGGAAAGAAGAAAGACATACTCCTACATTATTACAGGGTTTTTGTCAGGCTTAAATGAGAAAGTATGCATTGAGTTGTGAAGTTCTGTGTTGTTATTAATTATTACTTTTACAGAAGATTTAATGTAACCTCATGTTTGTGAATGGACTTCCTACAAAAAAAAAAAAAAAAAAAAAAAAAAAAGGCTTTTAATATTATTTCACTTACCCCGGAATCACTGTTTTTGTGGTGGTTGTTGTTGTTGTTTGTTTTGGTTTGGTTTTGAGGCTGGGATTAAGTGACTTGCCCAGGGTCACACAGCTAGGAAGTATTAAGTGTCTGAGACCACATTTGAACTCGGGTCCTCCTGAATTCAGGGCTGGTGCTCTATCCACTGCGCCACCTAGCTGTCCCCTCAGAATCACTGTTTAGAAAAGTAACACTCCCCCCAACCCAACAGGACTCTGGACTCAGAGAATTTAAGTCATTTGTCTAATATCACGAAAGTCCTTTGTGAGGAATAAGACAAAAAGCAGTCTCTTCCGGAACACCCCATCCAGCTTTCCACCCCCAGGGAAGACCTAGAAGGAGCTCTTCAGTGTCTTAATCATTTGTTCCTCACCAGTAGCTCCTATCCTATTTTTCCCTTTTGCCCATCACTTCTTTTGCTTTTTGTTTAATTTGTACTGGAATCTTACATTCTATGTCATTTTCCAAACATCTCTCTCCCAGAGAGATATTAAAACAAAGACAGTCTTATAACAAAGACTAAAGATAGAAAGAAAAAAGGCAGACTGATCAATACATCAACAGAATCTGACAGTCTGTGCCAAGAGAGGAAGTGAAGGGAAGAGAATAAGCATTTCCATAATACCTACTACGCACCAGGCTCTGTCCTAAGCACTTTACAAATATCAGCTCATATGATGCAATGTTCCACATCTAGAGTTCCCCAGCTCTTCTAAGAAGTCTCCCCATCACTTCTGGATTTTTATGCTTGGGACCATTTTGGGTCTGCTCCTTATAGATCATCAACCTCTTTGTGGCAGTCATCATGGACAACTTTGACTACCTCACCCGAGACTGGTCCATCCTGGGCCCTCATCACCTGGATGAGTTCAAGAAGATCTGGGCTGAATATGACCCTGAAGCTAAGTGAGTACAGCCAGAGTGAGGGACCCTGGTCTCAGACTGGCCCCTAAAACCTCCATCTTTCACTCCTAGTTGAGAGTCTTGTCTGTTACACCAGTGATCTATTTAAACATATAAGTTTATATAAAACTATTATTAAATCTCAATTTATCCTTGATCTCTACTTCTGAAACGAGTTTCTTGCCCTGGAAAGAAAAAAGAACCAGAACATAGGGAGAGAAATACCTTGACCCCTGGATACAGCAACCTCTGGCTACTTCAGCTACATTATGGTGATAGCTGGCAATGAATCTATTGGGTTCTCTAAGGAATGGCAGCTCAGCTTCCCTCCCATCAGATCTGGACTTTAAATCATGATTCTGAAACCAAGAGCAAGACATTCCCATATTTCCTGGCCTTCTTCCCCCTCTCCAACTCCCTGAGGAGAGAGAGGTTCCAGGTGGGATAATAAACTCAAGAAGCTGTGCTTTTATCCTTCAGGGGCAGAATCAAGCATCTGGATGTTGTGACCCTGTTGAGAAGAATCCAACCCCCTCTGGGCTTTGGGAAGTTTTGCCCCCACCGTGTGGCATGTAAGGTAATCAGTCACCTGTGTTTTGCCAGGGAGGTTCTACATTGGAGGCAGGGGAGTTGTGGAGATTCTCCAGGTGGGAGCCATGTATGCTGACTCTGACCAGCTATTTCTCAAGCTGTGGGATACCTCTGTGGAGAGATTCTTCTCTCAACTTTGCAGTCTCCTAGTAGTGTGATTTCCCTGTATGATCACTGTAGAAAATGGGCTGGTAACAGGAGGCCTATGGTATTAAATGGATTAAAATTAAAAAGAATTTGCACAAACAAAACCAATACATCTTAAATTAGAAGGAGAGCAGGAAACTGGGAAAAAAAATTTTGTAGCAAGCTTCTCTGATAAAAACTTCATTTCTAAGATATATTGGGAAGTAAGTAAAACCTACAAGATGTAGGTTTTACTGAAGACCTAGTGAAGATCGAGTGTGCCTTAATGGAGAGGGTCCCGAGCTTGGATTCAGGAGGTCTTGGGTTAGGTCTTTTGCTGATGAGGATGGTGTTCACCATCCAAACTTGGCTCCCAATCCAGTCACTTCCTACTGAACCCATAGACCATTCCCTTTCTTTGTGCAGCGACTGGTAAGCATGAACATGCCCCTGAACAGTGATGGGACCGTCACCTTCAATGCTACTCTCTTCGCTCTGGTTCGAACAGCTCTCAAGATCAAGACAGAAGGTGAGGACCCCGCTCCTTTAATGACTTCCCTTTTCTCCTCCAGTAGAGAGATATTTTTAGCCTGAATGCTCCCTGATTCTCCAACATTGTAGCTGAAGAGAGGGACATCCTTTACCCTTAGCCTCCCTTTGGTTTGCATCATGAAAATGTAAATAGTGGAGTAGGAATGGGGAAATTCCCAAAACCACATGACCCTCAGCTCTACAAAACTCAAAGGGATCTAGGCCATCTCTGGATTCAGAACAATAATCCCTGAGGATCCATTCCTATAAATAAATACATATATGAATAAATAAATTTATATTAATATATACAATTTTTGTCTGTATATATTATATAAATTTATATTTATATCTTTTTTAAACTGACTTTCTATTAAGGCTATTTTGAAAAGTGTCATTGGTAGCAACCACTGGGCTCAATTCAAGAAAAGAATAGAGGGAGGGAACATAGCTGGTGCACAGGAGAACAGCTAGAAGACCGAATGGAAACCAGCTATCTCCTCAGCTTCATGAAATACATGAATGAGTAATTTCCTTAGTTCTACATGCTCTTGATTAGACCTATCAGCAAAACAGTCAGTGACACTCATCAATCAATCAGTCAGCAAGCCTTTATTAAATGCCAACTGTGTGCCAGGCACTGTGCTAAGTACAATGAATCGCTCTCTACCTCTGTACCTTAGAATACATCTGTCACCATCGATGTCCCATCTCTGGGGCAGATGCTCCCTTCTCAAACCCAAGCCCCTCTAAAGGATGAGCAAAAGTTTAGAGAGAAAGGATATTTGAGATAGAACATCCAAAAGGAGATGTCCATCTCAAACTCAACATGTGTGAAACAGCTCCTTTTCTTCCCCTTCCTCATTATGTGCTAAACTCCCCTCTCCTGTGACTTCCCTATTTCCAATGAAGCCATACCATTCTTTCAGATGCCCCTGGCTTGGAAGATTGTCCTTCTCTTGGACTCTCCTAGTTTCCTCACTTTCCTATTCACAGTAGATCAAGTGCCAGACCTGGAGTCAGGGAGACTCATCTTCCCGAGTTCAAATCTGATTTCAGACACTTACTAGCTATGTGACCCTTGGCAGCCACTTAACCCTATTTGCCTCAGTTTCCTCATCTTTTAAATGAACTGCAGAAGGAAATGGCAAACCCCTCCACTATCTGCCAGTTGCAAAAGGGGTCATGAAAAATCAGACATAACTGAAATAACTCAAAAACAACATATTCTATGAATTGTCACCGTGTATTATATATATTATCAATTATATTATATACTTTTATAATAGTATATATTATAGTATTAATTAATTTTATGTATTATCATATATTATATATTTAACTATGTTATTAGCTATACCTATATTATAATATTATATACTATGTACTATCTTATTAATATATTGTTATATGATATACTATATTATACTACATATTAAAAATATACTATATTAACACATATATTTTAAATAATATATTATGTAATTATATGTCATATGATTAATTATATAATGTGATGGATATATGGTATGATACATTATATAACAGATATTATATCTATAATATAATACAAATATTATAATAATATAAAAATAACATAGTATTTTATTATATTATATATTACATAATATATATTGTAATATATTATTGTTAAAACAGTAAAAATAATAATATTATTATATATAGTCTGATACATTATATAATAGATATTATTATAATACATATAATAGAAGTTGGCCCAAAAGTCTTAGTGCAGTTTTAAACATTAGTAGCTTAAAACTGCATTAAGACTTTTAGAATATACTGCATATCTATTTGTTTACATATATGTATACATATATATCAGTCTACATCACAGGTTCTTAACTTGGGACCTGTGAATTTGTTCTCTTAATATTTTGACGACATTTCAATATAATTGGTTTCCTTTGTAATACTGTATGGTGTTTTTTTATGAATTTATAAACATCATTCTGAGAAAGGATCCATGGATTTCACCAGATTGCCAAAGGGATGCATGACACATACAAAAATGCGTTAAACCCATTGACTCTTACTGTCCCATTAACCCCATGAAGCATCATTAAGTCTCTGTGCAACTTTAACGTGGGCTTTCCCTAGTAGCTATCCCCCCAGTCCATTCTCCACCCACCACTCACCCCTGAGCACTTGTGGTAGCTTATTCTATATAATATATATATATATATATATATATAATATATAATATTATAATAGTCACCATCGATTCTTATAATTAATGAGTGAAAAAGTGGATTTCTTTACAGGAGGCATGTTAACATCAGGGAGTAAGAGATGGACAAAGAGGTAGATGTCAGAGAACTTTGAAATGCAGAAGTGTTCTTCTGTCCCTTGGTCCTAGACAGCTGAGATAATGACAAAATGATACCAGAATAAGGTTAGCTTTAGGCCCTGACAACAAGGTAGCAAACAATGGTCCTAGAAATCTTACTGCAGACCCACTAGAAGGGCAATGGTGTAAGAAAATTGTCCTGTCCTCCCATGAGTGACTAGATGGCTCCAGAGTTTTTAGAGATCACTGGGAGGCCATTTTGTCTCAGGGGATTGACATGGTATGAATGATGTTAAAAGAAGCCATTCCTGCCTCTCACCTGACACCAGGTAACTTTGAACAGGCCAATGAGGAGCTGCGAGCCATCATCAAGAAGATTTGGAAGAGAACTAGTATGAAACTTCTTGATCAAGTCATTCCCCCCATTGGAGGTAGGTATGGCTTTAAGGAGCCAAAGACCAGTGGTTATTTTTTTAATTTTTATTCTTAACAAATAATCAACAGAATACATATTTCCAATAGTATATATGTATAATTACTTGCTTTGTCTTTTAAGTATAAAAAATTCAAACTCTAGTTTTCAAAACTTTGCTCCTATGCATTTTTCTGATTATTCTTCCATTTCTTTCTCTGGTTTTTAAAAGATCCCTCAATTACTTTTTTCTATATTTTTTTTGGCTATACTTTATCTATTTTAAGGAAACAGTGGCTTAAGAGATATTCCTTTTAAGGGAACAATGAGTAATTCAGTAGTAGGAAAATACAGAAGAGATGCTCCCTCCATTCCTCCATAATGTTTGTAAAATAAAAAAAAATGCATAGTTTCCCCAAAACAATTTACACATTGACTAAGTTCAAAAATGTATGTTTCATTCTGCATCTTGACGCCATCACCTCTCTGTCAAGAAATAGATGGTGTTTCACCAGTGTCTATTTGGAATCAATTCATAATATAATCAATAATAAAATTATAATATAAACAATGGCTATTTGGAATCATAATTGAGATCCCAAGTTATTGAAGGAGAGGAAGGAATGGGATTTCCCTTTGTCTTGGATTGTGAGACAGGAGTGCCTTACTATCAAATGTCCAGAATGACTTTTCACTCATAAAAGTCTGCCAGAATTGACCATGAGCCTCAGAAAAGAGTATTCCCATTGGCCCAAATAACCAAGGGAAATGAAGTTTTGTAACGTCTAACAGCACTTCTTTATTGACTCTTCTACTCTATCAGTCCCATATTGGGCCCAGGAAGCCCACTCTAATTGGGGCTCATGGCTCTGTTTGGTTAACTCTTTAGATGATGAAGTGACAGTAGGAAAATTCTATGCTACCTTCCTCATCCAAGAGCATTTCCGGAAGTTTATGAAGCGCCAGGAGGAGTATTATGGATACCGACCCAAAAAAGATACTGTGCAGATCCAGGTGAGTAGCATGATGGCCCAGAGCTATCCATACATGCATACACGCGCCATTCTTCCCAAGAGATATCCTCTCCCCCTAAAATCTAGAGTAGAGACACCATGTCTCCCATATCGTAGGTTCATAGTGTTAAAGCTGGAGGAACCTTAGAGATCATCCATTCTAGCTCATTTTATAGCTGGGAATAGGGACACAGAATAACTTGCTAAGGTCACACATATAAGTACTCTTGCAATATCAGTGATGGAGGTGCATGTCATTTCTGAATGGTCAAAGATTAAAAGATACTTCATCCTGCAGGAGATGGGCCAGCTATTTAGAGTAAAAGGCAATAGGAATAATTGCAGCTAGACCATAATTAACTTATCAAAAGTCCATTCCAGGCAATCCTGGGATGTTTAGCTTTAGAAGTTGCCTAGATAAGATGAATGAGAATGAGGACTTCTTAAACTTCTTCTACTTGTGCCCCTTTTTCACCTAAGAAATTTTTATGCAATCTTGGATATGTAGATTTTCTGGTAATAATTTGTAACTTTATGATTCTCACATTCAATTACCCCCATGGGGTCACAACCCACCATTTAAGAAGATTTCAATTAGGTGACTTTCCTGGGAACTCTAGGATTTTGTGTTTAGGAATCTCAATGAGCCAAAAAGCAAGTGAGGGACAGAAAGTGAAAAGGAGACATGGGAGAACTTTAGGGAGACTGGCTCCCAGTGTTGAATACCTTGGTCAGAGGAACAGAGCAGCACTGGAGCTATGAGTCCTCATCTCTTCTCCTCGGATCCATTAATCATTGCATTTCTTTTCCTGCATAAGGCTGGTCTTCGGAGCATTGAAGAGGAAGCTGCTCCTGAGATCCACCGAGCCATCTCTGGAGATCTGACAGCTGAGGAAGAGCTGGAGAGGGCCATGGTGGAGGCGGCCATGGAGGAAGGGATCTACCGGGTGAGTGAGAGCCAGTAAATTGAGTGGCTGGGGAATGACCAAGCAGCATCGCCCCATGGGAACTAAGGGGCTCAGAGCCTCCCCAGTGTCAGATCATTCCTATACTGAGATAAGCAGCAACCTCAGACCCCACAGTCCCATCATCTACCTTTCCTCACCTGTGGCTACTTGGCTCATAATCTTTGCTTCTAACCAAACAAACCTGTTTCTGATTCCACACACTATCAGTCCCGTCCCCCATCTCTAAGTCTCCTCTTCTTTTTCCATCTCTCCATACAAATCCTGACTAGCCTGACCCACTTCCATTCTCTCCAGCATAAACTCCAGCCTTATATCTAGTGCATTAATGTCCTTGTCTTCATATCTCTTTGTTTGTAATAAGTAGTTATCAACGATTATTAATGTAATATTAGTAATTACATTATCAAGCTCTTCAGGCTAGATTATTATTATATTAGTAATTATATTATTTTCTATCCCTTCAGGCCAGATCACTATTATTATTATTAATGTAATATTAGTAATTATATTTTTGTCTAGTCCTTCAGACCCGATTATTATTAATATAATATTGGTAATTATCTAATTATCTAGCCCTCTGGGTGAGAAACTTGCTGAGGACAGAGACTATGTCTCCCCCCAACCTCTGTATCATTTCCAGCTTCCAGGACAGCAGTCTGCCCTGCCATCCCAGGGGGAAGAAGCATCTCTTTAAGGAAATCATGAGGAGCAATGTTAGTTCTGGAGGCAGCCAACCTCAGAATTGCCTCACTGCCTACTTCATCCTCCTATGAGCCTGTCTGAAGGCAGAAAGTGGCCCTTTGTTTCCCAAGGAGCCCCTGCCTCCATTCCCTTCCCTTTCTCACCTTTTCTGACCTAGCGTTTCCTAGACAACCTGAACCCTGGATCTCCTCTTCAACCTTGTTGCCCTTTTCCCTTGGCTGCAGAGGACAGGAGGCCTTTTTGGCCAGGTGGACACCTTCCTAGAGAGGACCGACTCGTTGCCTCCCAATGTTGCCAGCCAGAGGCCCCTGCAGTTCACAGAGATGGAGATGGAGGACATGGACTCTCCCGTCTTTTTGGATGACTTCCCCCCAGAACCTCCTGCCAATCCCCTGGCCAGGACTCATGCCAACACAAATGCCAGCAATGCCAACACCAACAATGCCAACAGCTGTGTGTTCTCCAGGTGGGGACTAGAAACTGCCAGCTCTGGGTTTGGGGATGGAGGCCTGGGGGAGGGGAGAGCAGCAAGAACGACCACTATCCCTGCTTGGGAGAGAAAGGAAGGAGCATTCATTTCATTTCTCCCATGAAGGAGGGGAGCAAAGTGCTTCATTGAGAAAGGAAATTTTCTTTGGAGTCAAAAGATCTGAGTTCGAATTCTGAATCTATCATTTGCTACTTCTGTGAGCTTGGAAAAGTCTCCTTACTTTTTAAAGCTTTAGAATACTCCTCTGTAAAATAAAACATTAGACTTCATACCTTCTGATATCTTTTCCAATTCCTTAGGACTTAGGCCGGCTCATGTGGCCTGCAGAGACCCTTTAGACCAGGAGGGGGCATCCCCTTTTCAGAAGTGATTCTGTAATTTAAACCTAAATGATTTGCTCATTCTGCAGACTGGCAGACAGATGGTAGCATCTCCGGGGAGCAGTGAAGTGAATTGATGAATTTATTGAAAATGTTTTGATTAAAAGTAGAACTTTACAAGAACCCAGACTCAGGGAAGGGGAGGCAGAAAGAAGATTTAGATACAAGAAACTGAATATTTCAGAAAAAAAAAAGAAATCTACAAGGAAGGAAGGAAACAAGCATTTATTTAGAGTCTACTTATATACCAGGCATTGTGCTAAGCATTTTATTGTTATGTTATATACATATATATACATATTATATAATATAATATTATATCATGAAGGTAGGTTATATTATTATCCCCATTTTTTAATTGAGAAAAGTGAGGTCCACAGGGTTAAGCGAGTAACTTGCCCAATTACACATTAACTGAGGCTACATTTGACCTCAGTTCTTCCAACTCCAGACCTGGATAACATTGTGTTACCTAACTGCCCCTGTAAGATTGGGATAGAAGATAGTACAATGGATTATCTATATTTTGAGGCAAGGGACCTGAGCAATTTTTTCACTCGTGTGACCTTGGGAAAATAACTTCTGTTTGCCTCATTTTCCTCAAATATAAAAAAAGGTTTAACTAGATAAGAGATGTCAAAAAGCTGCCCTAGAGCAGCTTAAATTAGATTAAAATGCAATTGGGAAATATTTGACAAAATAGTAAAAATACAATAAAACATAGATAATGTTGCTAATGTGGTTTTCTAAGTCAACATTTAGATTAGTACAATAGAGGCAAGTAGAGAGCTTTGGGGCATGAGCTCAGGCAAGAATCTCTTCTACTTCCATGAAGGAAGCCCAATTCAATTTAAAAGTATTTTCTTATTCCTATTACTACTTGGTAGAAAGGGAAAATAATGTTTCTGGAGGAGGGAATAAAGGGAGCAAAGGTAAGAAGACTGGGATGAGCTTGGAGGTAGTGGGTGACAAGGGAGGTAACCAGTCTACAGGAGGGGATAGATGTTGTTGGGTGTTTGGATAGGTTCCTATCTGGCCATAGAGCATCATGGTCTTATGCTGCAACCAAATCTATGTGATAAGTGAAGAACCATCAGAAAAATTGATGATGGGGAGCAATGAAGTGTATAGATGATGGGGATGGTCACAATAAGGACTGATGGAGACTGATGGTCTATTTCCTGCTTGTTTCAGTATCCATCATGAGAATGAGCTTCCAGCATTATCTTCCCAAAGAAGGATGGCCTTTGTCCCCCTCACTCTGCTCCAGGTCAGTGTCCCTTTTTTTTTTTTTTTTTTTTTTTTTTTTTTGGCCCAATGAGAAGCCCAGCCTTGTCTGGGATTAACTCCAGCTTCCTCCATCTCTTCTGCTCCCTTACGTGGGCACTCTCTGAGGACTCTCCAGTCCAAACCTGCCCCTTCTTGCTGGGGAAGGGGTAGAAGCTCCAGGTTTCCTGTGGTAGGCAAAATGAGGGGGTTGCCTTGGAGCTTGTTGCCAAGGGAACTACGTGGGACAGCAGGATGGTAGGTATATCCTCAGCCAGTCCATGTGGGCAGAGTGGGGAAGCTGCCTACTAAACTGTGTGAAATGAGGGAAGTTTTTATAAAGCAGCACTTGTGAAAAATATCTTCCCTTAAGAAAAGAAAACCCACCAACATTAGAGAAAATGTCTGTGGTTAAGCTATCTGTCTCCAGAAAGCTCTTATTAAAAATTCAACT